>NC_057795.1:530423824-530424545 GCF_018294505.1 Triticum aestivum
GGGGGCGGCGGGGACGGCGACGACATGCGGCGGGGGCGACGGCACGGCGGCGCGGCGGCGTCGGCGTCGGAGATCGAGATGTCGCGTGAGAGAAAAGTGGAACGAGAAGTCGACGATAAATGAATTTTTGTAAGTGACATATATATAGGGGGGCCTTTAGTACCGGTTGGAGCCACCAACCGGTACTAAAGGTCAATTTTGGCCAGCCCAAGCGGCAGGAAACAAGGGCCTTTAGTACAGGTTGGTGGCTCCAACCGATAATAAAGGGCAACACATTAGTACTGGTTGGAGCCACCAACAGGTACTAATGGTCGTGCGCTCCCACCCGCACCGGCGCTATTTTTAGTCCCACCTCGCAGAGCGAAGGGCAGCCGCACTGGTTTATAAACCCAGCCGCGGCTGCCCTTTCGAACTACTCTATATAGTAGGCTTCTGGGCCTAACTAGGGCGCGCTGCCCTGTGAGCCTGCTGGCCCTTCTGGGCCTGTATTTGCACACACTAGGTCTGGCAGGCCCACCGGGCAGCGCCCCAACATTTTTTATATATATTTTTCTTTTCTGCATTATTTCTTTTCTTCTATTTATTTTTGAGTAATTTTTTTATATATTTTTTCTTTTCTGCTTTATTTTTTTCTTCTATTTATTTCTGAGTAGTTTTTTTGCTGTATTTAGTTTCTTTGTGAATATTTTTGCTTTATATAATTTTTTTCTTTTCTGCATTA
>NC_057795.1:530424645-530442420 GCF_018294505.1 Triticum aestivum
TTCTTCTCCTTCTTCTTCTTCTGTCGGCGTTCTGGGAACGGGGGTCCCCAGACTTGCCTGCCTGCGGCCTGCGGCGTGGCTCGAAGGAGGCCCAGCACAGCCCATCTTCATCGACACGAGCTCAAGACCCTCGTGAGGGGCCAAGCCGCGCGGGGCGGACGACAAGGAGCTTCCTCAGGCACGGTCTCGTCAGGCTGGCTCATGAGGAGGCGGAGAGTTCAAGGCGGGGTACCTCGCGAGGTGGCCATGACGCAAGCCATGACGACCAAGGGCGCCAGTTGGGCGCCAGCCCGCGCAGTGTCCTCCTTTCCTCTTTGGTGCAAAGGGACCAAGCGCAGGCGAGAGCATCAAGCAAAGGCGTCCATTTCGCTGCAACAAGACCAAGACCAGCCCAACGGACGGAAGGAAGTCATTGTGGAGCCCAAGCCGGCGTCACCACCAGAGCCTTTGACAGGCGAGGACCAACTTTAGTCAGGATAAGTGTACCCGTTGTTCCCCTTCAAATGGCCAATTGTTGGCGCCCTTCCCGCTCAATATTTGGGGAGAGGCCCAGGGCCTTTGCCTATAAATAGGACTAGCCACCCCCAGGGTAGAGGCATCTGGACCTGACCTAGCAATCGGGATCCTCACCAAGAAACTAGTAGAGAGAACGATCGAACTCATCCCAGCAGTTCGTCGCACGAGCCAAGAACAGACCCTCGCGAGGCTGTTCTGCCTTGTATTGTTCATCACCAAGCCCAAGAGGCAATCCACCACACCACACACTAGAGTAGGGTATTACACCACAATGGTGGCCTAAACCAGTATAAATCTTGTGTCTCTTGTGCTGTTCAGTTTGGTAGTTTAGGTCTTAGCGATTCGGCGAGGAGCGAGCCGGTAGAGGGTTGAATATCCGCGTGCACCCCAGTGTTCGGACCTCAAGGGTATGCCGGAACCTGAAATCCGACATTTGGCGCGCCAGGTAGGGGTGCGCCGGGATTTGCCTTCCGTCGTCTCGTTCTTCTCCGACCATCGCATCCATGTCTGATGCTCGTCGGGCTCGCGCTGAGCGCCGAGCCGCCCTCGCCTCCCTTGTCGTCCAGACGGCTCTCGTCGGCGGGCGTCCTCATCGTTCCCTATCGCCCGCCATCAACACCGCCACCGGCCCGGCGGGGAACGGGCAGCAAGCATCGTCCCTGCATTCCCCAGTGACCTCTAGGGAGGAGCCGCGCAGCTTCTTCCTCACCCACCCCGTCACGCCGGCTCCTTCGGTCGTCGCGGCCCTCCTGGGCGGCTTGCAGGCGCCGCCCTCCAGCCGCCACGTCAAGAAATTCGTCCGCCGGGTCGGCGCCGCCTCCACGCGGCAGGGGGCTCCCTCGGGCCGGACGGAGCCGTCGGCCGGGCTGACCTTCGACTCTGAGGACCACCCCACCAACTCGGCTTGCTCGGGTGCGCTCCCCATGCTCTGCACACCCACCATCTGCCAGGTGGCCGTCACCAGGACCCTCATCGACGGTGGTGCGGGCCTCAATGTGCTCTTAGTTGAGGCCTTCAACCTCCTCTGCATACCCCGGGAGCGGCTGCAACCCAGCCGGCCTTTCTCGGGCATCGGAGGCGGGTCGGCCAGCTCCTTGGGGCAGATCCGACTTCCGGTGAGTTTCGGCACCTACGACAATTTCCGCACGGAGCTGGTCGATTTCGACATCGCCCCCATCGGTCTCCCCTACAATGCCATTCTCGGCTATCCAGCATTGGCCAAATTCATGGCCGCGACTCACCCGGGGTACAACCTCATGAAGATGCCCGGGAGCAATGGCGTCCTCACCGTGCCCGGGGACACCGAATGTGCGCTACGAGTACTCAAGCTCTCCCTCAAGACGGTGGTGGCGGCACGGCCCGTCGACGCGGAAACCTCCAAGCCCAAGGGGGCTGCGCCGACCAAGAAGAAGCAGTTGTTCACCAAAGACAAGGCGGAAACCAAGCAGGTACCTGTCGACGAGGACGGGTCCACTGACGCCACTTTCACCATATGCGCCAACCTCGAGCCAGAGCAGGAGGAAGCCCTGGTCAAGTTCCTGCGTGCAAACAAGAAGGTGTTTGCCTAGGAGCCCGATCAGCTGGCAGGGATCCCACGGGGCGTAATCGAGCACCACCTCAACGTGTGTCCCAACGTGCGTCCCTTGAAGCAGAAGGCGAGGAGGCAGTCCACTGAAAAGCAGGCCTTCATCGTCCAAGAGACCCGCAAGCTAGAAGCCGCGGGGGTTATTCGCGAGGTCCGATACCCGGATTGGTTGGCCAACCCCGTGGTTGTGCCAAAGAAGGGAGGAAAGGAACACATGTGTGTCGACTTCACCAACCTCAACAAAGCACGCCCGCAAGATCCGTTCCCGCTCCCTCGCATCGACCAGATCGTCGATTCCACCGCTGAGTGCGACCTGTTATGCTTCTTGGATGCCTTCTCCGGGTATCACCAGATCAAGATGGCGGTGGAAGATATGGAGAAGACGGCCTTCCTAACCCCATGTGGGGTGTACTGCTATACATGCATGCCATTCGGACTGCGCAACGCGGGGCAACCTTTCAGCGGCTCATGCACATCACCTTGGGCCCGCAGCTCGGGAAGAATGTGGAGGCTTACGTCGACGACATTGTAGTGAAGTCTCGCGAGGCCAAGATCCTGATACAAGACCTAGAGGAAATCTTCGCGAGCCTCAACGCGGTGAGCCTGCGACTCAACCCGGAGAAGTGTGTGTTTGGAGTCCCCTCGGGCAAGCTCTTGGATTTCCTCGTGTCCCACCAAGGCATCGAGGCCAACCCAGAAAAGGTCAAGGCAGTTGAGGACATGAGCCCACCAAAGACCCTCAGGGAAATGCAAAAGCTCACGGAGTGCGTGACGGCACTGGGGCGCTTCATCTCCCGATTGGGGGAGCTGGCGCTGCCTTTCTTCCAGCTGATGAAGAAAAAGGGGCCCTTTGAATGGACTGAAGAGGCCGACAAGGCATTCCAAGATCTCAAGAGATACCTAACCAGCCCTCCAGTGATGGTGGCCCCGCGCCCTCAAGAGCCCTTGGTACTCTACCTCGCCGCCACTCCCTACTCCGCTAGCGCAGCCTTGGTGGCAGTTAGAGAGGAGCGTCGGGCCAAGACCACGGCAGCCACCCGAGCCAAGGCAAAGCTGGATCAAAAGGGACTCGCGGAAGTCACCACCATGACTGAGGAAGATCAACCGTCGCAGCAAAGCGCACCAGGGGCGGGAGAGGCCTTTCCTCCAGGCAATCAGCTTCTGGAGGCTCCACCACCTCGGGAGGCACCACGGCCTCCCGAGGACGCCACCAGCACCGATGCTCGAAGCCTCGTCGAGCACCCGGTGTACTTCGTCAGCACGGTGTTATGGGATGCAAGGGCACGGTACCCCATGCCGCAGAAGCTCCTCCTTGCACTGTTGGTGGCTTCGCGCAAGCTGCGGCACTACTTCCAGGGTCATCCGATCAAGGTTGTCTCGGCATACCCCTTGGAAAGGGTGCTCAGGAGCCCTAACTCAGCCGGAAGGCTCGCCGAGTGGAACATTGAACTGCAAGCATTCCAGCTCGAATTCAGCACGACCAGAGACATCAAGGGGGCCGCGCTGGCAGATTTCATGGCCGAATGGACAGAGGCACCGGGCCTCAGGGCCGGCGAGGATCGATCCCTTTCCCCAGGAAGCAAGGCGCCAGAAGGCTGGGTCATGTACTTCGACGGAGCGTTCTCCAGGCAGGGCGCTGGGGCTTGGGTGGTGCTCATATCTCCCACTCAGGACAAGCTCTACTACGCCGTGCAGCTCTATTTCCAGCAAGGCGAGAAGGTCTCCAACAATATAGTAGAGTACGAGGGATTGATAGCGGGCCTGAAGGCCGCCGCTGCCTTGGGAGTGAAGCGTCTTACTATCAAGGGCGATTCGTAGCTCCTTTTCAATTTCTCCAACAAAGTATACGAGCCGAGAGATGAGCACATGGAGGCCTACCTTGCGGAGGTCCGCAGGATGGAGAAGCAGTTATGGGGGCTGGAGCTACAGCATGTGCCCCGCGGCACTAATCAAGAGGCCGACGACATCGCCAAACGAGCCTCCAGGAGGTTGCCCCAGGAGCCGGGTGTCGGTGTCAAAACCGGCGGATCTCGGGTAGGGGGTCCCGAACTGTGCGTCTAGGCGGATGGTAACAGGAGACAAGGGACACGATGTTTTTACCTAGGTTCAGGCCCTCTCGATGGAGGTAAAACCCTACTCCTGCTTGATTGATATTGATGATATGGGTAGTACAAGAGTGGATCTACCACGAGATGAAGGAGGCTAAGCCCTAGAAGCTAGCCTATGGTATGATTGTTCGTCCTATGGACTAAAACCCTCCGGTTTATATAGACAACAGAGAGGGCTAGGGTTACATAGAGTCGGTTACAATGGTAGGAGATCTACATATCCGTATTGCCAAGCTTGCCTTCCACGCCAAGAAAAGTCCCATCCGGACACGGGATGAAGTCTTCAATCTTGTATCTTCATAGTCTTGGAGTCCGGCCGATGATGAGAGTTCGGCTATCCGGACACCCCCCAGTCTAGGACTCCCTCAGTAGCCCCTGAACCAGGCTTCAATGACGACGAGTCCGGCGTGCATATTGTCTTCGGCATTGCAAGGCGGGTTCCTCCTCCGAATAATTCATAGAAGATTGTGAACACCAGGATAGTGTCCGGCTCTGTAAAATAAATTCCACATACCACCGTAGAGAGAATAATAATTACACAAGTTCAGTCTACTGACGTATTTTGTGGCGTGACGTCACACCACCACCAAGCCTTTACTTGAATCGTTTTTATTATACCACCTCCGCGCGTTTAGCGAAGCGGTTTCCTTGGCACGTCTTGTCGAAGCAGAGATCGTGTTCCCCTTATTCCGGGATTCCCATCAATACAGACGTGGGTAACCCAACCGCGCCATTGATTGTGGCGCTTGGGAGATAAGAAAGTTTTACCAGGCCGGTGGGGACGCATAGTTTTCGTCTGCCCATATATAAGGGGATAAGGATCCACCTCTTTTACCCATGCCTTCTTCCTCCTTTGCTTATCCATCTCCGCGCTCTCGAGCTCCAGCACCCAAGTCCGCACATCTTACCTCGACCTTCTCCAGCCATGTCCAGAGTGGGAGGAAAGTGGATGGCCTCCTCCGTTACGGAGGGGCACATAGAGAAGCTGCGTAGCGCCGGATATCTGTCCAGCGACATCGCGCATCGGCTCCCCCACGAGGGGCAGCTCATCCCCACCCCCAGGCCCCATGAGACGGTCGTATTCCTTCCCCATTTCCTCCGCGGACTGGGCTTCCCACTATACCCCTTTGTCCGGGGGCTCATGTGCTACTACGGCCTAGATTTCCATGATCTGGCCCCAAATTTTATCCTCAATATCTCGGCGTTTATCGTCGTGTGGGAGGCTTTCCTCTGCAGCCAGCCCCACTTCGGCTTGTGGCTAAAGACCTTCAATGTCAAGCCAAAGGTTGTGAAGGGCAGCCAAGCGGAGTGCGGAGGCACCATGGTGGGCAAAATGCCCAACGTCACTTGGCTTGAGGGTGCCTTCGTGGAATCCATCAAAGGGTGGCAATCGGGGTGGTTCTACATCACCGAGCCGCGTGACCCAAAATGGGAAGCGGCCCCCAAATTCAGATCTGGCATCCCCATGCAGCTCACCTCCTGGAAAGAGAAGGGCTTGCTTTGGGGTAGTTCGGAAGAGCTGACCGGACTCCAGTCCTGCCTCCAGACCCTGGTGAACAACAAGCTCAAGCTTGTCAATGTGATCCAGGTCATGCTCGTCCGCCGGATTCTCCCCTGCCAGCAACGGGACTTCAATTTGTGGGAGTTTGATCCGGCACATCACTGGACCTTAAGCAGGCTCTTTGACACTACGTATGAAGCTGCCTGGAGGGTGCTGTTCAAGGGCGCCGAAGCTCCCGCATCCGCTACCGAAGATCGCGGATTCAGCACGCAGCGTCCGGCTGGCGAGGTAAGCCATGTTATCCTTTATGGGACACTTGCTTTTCATGTTTTGACTTTATGCGGGATCTAAACTCCCAATACCTTTAACAGGACTGGCAGAAGACGTCCGGACAGGTTAACTGTCCGGCTCCCCTTCCAGAAGACCCAGCGGACGCCCGTTTGACAAGGCTGCTGGTCCCGCACTTTATGTAGTGCCGGAGAAAAAGGCCAGGAAGAAGGCCACGGGAACCCGGAGGAGTTCCCGGCGTCAGCTGGTATCGGACTCATCGTCCGATGACTCTGAGGCGGACTCCTCCCACGAAGACGAGGAGGAGAAGAAAGAGGCCTCTCCCCCAGCAGGGGGAGAGAAGAAGGGGAAGGCCTCCCCAACGAGGGAGGCCGAAGGGTCCAAGAAGGGAAGGACCCTTCCCCCGGACTATTCCGCCAATGTTGGCGACGGCAACAAGGAGTGGCCCTCAAGGACCAAGCCCCTGCTGAGATCGTAAGTATTCCGACTCCTGGATGATTTATAATTTTTCTTTTTGCCAAACGGTGTCTTTCTAATGCCGCATACAACATGTAGTCCGCCCAAGGACGATCTTCCCGCTTCGTCGAGCGGGTCCTTGGGAACGTCGGATATGGATTCTCTTCCGACCGCCTCCACCCCCCGTGACCCTGACGACGTCGAGGTGGGATCCCAGGAAGGGACCCGCCAGGAGGAGGAGGCCCCGGAGGTGCCACGGGGCAACCTCCCGGACTTTGCACCGGACTCCGCACCGGAACCTGCAGTGGTTCCAGAGTCCGGCGAGCGGCCCCTTCGTAAGAAGGGCAGACCGTGACACCGGCGGCCTCCGTCCAACCGGAGGCGCCGGATAACTTGCTGGAGGCGCTCAACGGCGCTTCCATTGAAGAAGAACACCGCACTGTCATGAGTGCGGTGATTCAGAAGGTTCAGCTCGCCAAGAGTGGGCTGACCAAAGCCTGCAGCAGCCTTCTAATAGGCTTTGAGGTAAGAATTTTAAGATATGTAATATAATACCGCATAGACAGTAGCCCCTGATGCTCGGTTCGGTGTTTGGAAACAAAAGCCGGACTGAGGATCTAAAAAGATATACGCAGGAGTCTGAAAAAATATGTCAATATGGGATTGCAGGCTGCGCTGCTGACCTCTGCCGCACTAACTGCGGAGGTCAATACCTTGAAGCAGAGCCTCGAGCGGTCCGAGAGCGAGCTCGGCCGTGCCAAGAAGCAGCTCGAGGACAAGGAAGGTGAGTAACACCGTATTAAATTTGTACCTTACAGAAAAGGATTTGGTTGCAAGAGAAATAACGAGGATAACGTGGGTACTCCAGGGGCTACAAACGAGGTGGCAACCCTGAAGGAGGCGGTGTCCGCGGCCGAACGCAATGCCGCCGCGGAACGAGCAGAGCGAGAGAAGCAGGAGGCGCGGGTGGCAGAGGTACAACAAGAGCTCCAGGCTCTCGTGGAAAAGCACGAGAGTTTGGAGCATGACTCAAAGACTCAAGAGTCCGAGCTTGCGTCAGCTCTTGAGAGTCCCAAAGCCGCTAAGGCCGAAGCCCACAAGGCCCTCCAGGAGATCGAGGCGTTGAAGAAAATAGTGGCGGGTAAGGCATTTTTCATGCAAAGATAGCATGTGAATGTGCATTACCTATTACTTACCCGAATTCGGAGCTCTCTAGGAGCGTTCGCAGATCTGCCCCGCAGCGTGTCCGATGCTGCTGCTTTCTACCGGGCCAAGGAGGGGAGCTCGACGGAGAAGGTCTTCTGGCCTCAGTATGCTGAGGCCGGACATCTGGTGCCCCTTAGCGACCAGCTGAAGCAGCTGGTCGAGCTCCACAAGGTGGCCGAACAGGCCATGAAGGGCCTCATAGTTCGGCTGTGGCCCAAGGAGGCCATGCCTGGGAGCTACTTCGTCCTGGTGCGGCGGATGGTGGATGCGTGTCCCCGGGTTGAAGTCGTCAAGCACTCCGCCTGCATTGAAGGTGCCCGTCGGGCCCTTGCCCGTGCAAAGGTGCACCGGGGCAGGATGGACGATGAGAAGCTTGTGATGGACGTGCCACCGACGGGCAAGGAGTATCATACGCCCGAGATGTATTATAAGAGTGTCCTGAAGCGTGCTCGCATGATTGCGGGTGAGTGCTCCAAAGATGTAATATTTGAAGAGACTCGCATTTTGTTATCCTGTGCGCTGAAAACTTTGTTCATATGCGCTAAGCAACACTTGTTAATTTAAAATATTACCTTCTGTGCGGCCGTTTATCAAATGTGAGAGATGGCAAGTCGTCGGCTTCAGCCCCCATGCCATAGTGCTGGGGTGTTCGGGATAAACTTGAGCGCTCTTGTTCCCATTTTTGGGTCCATCTAGGTAGGCGCTCAACACAACGAACGAGGCAATCGGACTTATAATGCTTGAACACTCTCACTTAGCCATAGAATTCTATAATTTTAAATTTCAGCGAAGCCCCTAGTGTTCGGAAGGCCGAATTCGGGGCGCTATCCACGCCTGGGCCGGACATAGCCGGTTCCTCGCTCTAAGCGGCATAAGTCTTTAGGGACTCAAAAGAACCTCTCGAACAGCGACCAGCTCTAGCCTTATCATGACGGTCAGTTTTAGCTTTCTCCAGTGAGGCGCTCACCCAGCTCAACTGGGGCGCAATCGCAGTGGTTCTCCCAGTGCTACCTTAGCGGATATAACGGAACGTAAGGTACCAAAACATGGGAGCCGGGCAAACCCAACTATTGACCCAAGACATGATTCGGAGCCGATGCATATAATGCTATAAGTTCGGGGTGCCGCACTTGTGAAAGTGTTCGGACTTATCACACCATAATGTGGGGAACTTAAGCCCCTGGTGTATTTAGCCGTACCAAAGTGTACGGATGCAACATGTCATAAATGAACATATGTATAAGAAAGAAATGCAATTATAAGCAAAAAGTGATGCATTGTTTATTCAAGAAATACTGCCATGAATGCAGAACGATACAAATAGTGCGGTAAGCAAGGGATGGGACTATTAAACATGTCCCCCTCCAGGGGTAGGCTGCAGAATGATGTATAAAAAAGATTTAATGCTCATAATGGAGACCACCTGGATACTCGTCGTAGCCTTTCTCCTTCCCTGGCTGTTGCATCGTGAGTTGGGCAGGTCTACTGCCGGACAGGGCCTCTAGTGAACGGAGTCTTGTGGGTAAGAAAAAAGAAAAAGGAAAGAAAAAGAAAGAATGACACACTTGGGAGCCCCTGGTGTGGTTAAGCCACACTCTGGGCCTGTCGTGGTCGTGCCCCTCCCCCTATGCCCATGGTATCTCCAGAGCATAGTGATGTACGCGAAGGACCAGTCTTGCAATTTTGCAAGGGCTGGGGTTGGGGCCGCATTGCTACGCGTGCTCGGAACGTGCCAGGTGGTCTTGTTGTAGATTACTCCGGGTGCGTTTAGCCGTGTCCGGTCGCTTAACGGCCGGACTCGAGAATTGCCTTAAGAGGCTGCTCTGTACTTCTGCCGCGAGAGCCGCTGTGTGTTCCTCCATTCGGAGGGAGCATTCAAAGTTTCCGTTGACCGTGATGACTCCTCGAGGGCCTGGCATCTTGAGCTTGAGATATGCGTATAGCCACTGCGTTGAACTTTGCAAATGCGGTCCGTCCGAGCAGAGCATGATAGCCGCTGCGGAATGGAACTATGTCGAAGATTAACTCCTTGCTTCGAAAGTTACCCGGGGATCCTAAGACCACTTCAAGTGTGACTGAGCCTGTACAATTGGCCTCTACACCTGGTATGACGCCTTTGAAGGTCGTTTTTGTGGGTTTAATCCTTGAGGGGTCTATGCCCATCTTGCGCACTGTATCCTGATAAAGCAGGTTCAGGCTGCTACCGCCGTCCATCAGGACTCTAATGAGGTGAAATCCCTCGACGATTGGGTCTAAAACCAATGCGGCAAATCCGCCGAGGCGGATACTGGTGGGGTGGTCCCTTCTATCAAAAGTGATCGGGCAGGAGGACCATGTGTTGAACTTCGGGGCAACTGGCTCCATCGCGTATACGTCCCTGAGTGCACGCTTCCGCTCCCTCTTGGGTATGTGAGTTGCGTATATCATGTTCACCGTCCGCACTTGTGGGGGGAAACCCTTCTGTCCTCTATTGTTCGGCGGCCGGGTCTCTTCCTCGTCATCGCTATGCAGCCCCTTGTCATTGTTTTCGGCGATTAACTTGACTGCCTGCTTGAATACCCAACAATCCCTGTTGGTGTGATTAGCTGGCTTTTCGGGGGTGCCATGTATCTGGCAAGAGCGGTCGAGTATTTGGTCCAAATTGGACGGACCCGGAGTAGTTCTTTTGAATGGCTTTTTCCGCTGACCGGGTTTGGAGCCTCTGAATCCGGCGTTGACTGCCGTATCCTCAGTGTTATCGCCGTTAACGCGGTGTTTGTTCTTGTTGCGACGCGACCTGCCATTGCGGTCCTTGATATCCGGACTGCCAGAATTTTTGCTGAGGTTGTTACTGCGGGCTAGCCAGCTGTCCTCTCCCGTGTAGAAGCGGGTCATGAGTGATGTGAGGGCTGCCATAGATTTCGGCTTTTCCTGTCCTAGGGGTCGAGCAAGCCACTCGTCGCGGATGTTATGTTTGAAGGCTGCGAGGGCCTCTGCATCCGGACAATCGACGATTTGATTTTTCTTTGTTAAGAACCATGGCCAGAATTGTCTGGCCGATTCGTCTGGCTGCTGAATTATGTAGCTTAGGTCATCGGCATCTGGTGGTCGCACATATGTGCCCTGGAAGTTGTCAATGAATGCGGCTTCCAGGTCCTCCCAACACCCAATTGATTCTACTGGCAAGCTGTTAAGCCAATGCTGAGCTGGTCCTTTAAGCTTGAGTGGGAGATATTTGATGGCGTGAAGATCATCACCGCGGGCCATGTGGATATGAAGGAGATAGTCTTTGATCCAAACCGCGGGGTCTGTTGTGCCATCATAGGATTCGATATTCACGGGTTTAAACCCTTCGTGGATTTGATGGTCCATTACTTCATCTGTGAAGCATAGTGCGTGTGCGGCGCCTCTATATTGGGCTATATCCCGACATCGCTCAAGCGAGCTTTGTCTACTGTGTTCGGCCCGGCTGGAGTTGCTGTATCCGGCGCGACGGTCTTCGTCGTGCATCGTGGGGCGCCCACGCGATCCGTAGATCGATCTTGATTGTCTTGCCTTATCCTCCAATATGTCTCGCAAGTCCGGTGCATTCCCCCGTGGCTTCGTGCTTTTCGAGCGGTGCCGGGGTACGGTCCTAGTGGAGGGTTTAGAGGCCTCTCTGTCGCGGCCACGAGGTAGTCGGTCGGCCGTATTGTGCGCTGGTGATGCAGGTTTATATGCCTCCTCCTCTAATCGGGGGAGCAACTTGCGTTTGGGGTAGCGTTTGGAGGGGCGTTCGAGTTCATGCTCTTCGGCCGCAAGGACTTCAGTCCATCTGTTGGCTAGCAGATCTTGGTCAGCTCTAAGCTGTTGCTGCTTTTTCTTGAGGCTGTTTGCCGTGTCCATAAGCCAGCGTTTAAAACGCTCTTGTTCGATGGGATCCTCAGGCACGACGAATTCGTCGCCGTCGAGGCTTGCCTCGTCTCTGGAGGGAGGCATGTAATTATCATCCTCTACCTGTTCGTCTGCCGCTCTCTCATGAGGGCTGGCTTCTCTGTCCTCCTGTGCTGAATCTTGCTGGAGGGGGTTGTCTTCGGCACTCTCTGGGGTGTTATTATCTCCGGTGCAGGAATCTCCATTCTTGCTGTGGCGGGATTAAGAGCGGCGCCGCTGACGTCGGCACTTGGGCTATTTCTTGGAGGAGTCTTCCTCCGCTGCTTCCTCGCCATTCCCATCCTTTGGGATGTCCACCATGTATATGTCGTATGCGAGGTGGTCTTCCAGTGCCCCGTGGGCGCTGGCTCTTGGTCGTCTCCGGCATCGTCGTCCATACCGTCAATGTCTTCGGAGTCGTAGTCTAGCATGTCGGTTAGATCGTCGACAGTGGCTACAAAGTGGGTGGTGGGTGGGCTTTGAATTTCTTTGTCGTCCGCATCCCAACCATCATGACCGCAGTTCGGCCAGGGCTCTCCTGATAACGAGAGATACTTTAGCGAATTCAGGATGTCGCCAAAAGGTGAGTTTTGAAAGATGTCCGCAGCGGTGAACTCCATGATCGGCGCCCAATTGGATTCGATTAGAGGGGGCGCGGGTGGTTCAGAGTCCAGCGAGGAGCCCGGCACCTCAGAGTCATGAACTTCACAAGGGACAAGGTCAGTATTCGGCTCTATCACCATAGAGGTTGCAGCCCCTGAGGTGGTGTCTAGCCACCCATCCTCGATCTGCGCAGTCGGCTCCGAATTAGGGAACGGAGCGGACTCGTGTGCGGCCTCCAGGGCACTATCCGGCAGCAGAGCTAAATCGTGCCCATCATGACAGTGTGGCACGCTCGGCTGTGGCTTGAATCCATCGAAGATCAAGTCTCCGCGGATGTCGGCCGTGAAGTTTAGACTTCCAAATCTGACCTGACGGCCAGGGGCGTAGCTTTCGATCTGCTCCAGATGGCCAAGCGAATTGGCCCGCAGGGAGAAAAGTCTCACCCTGGACTGCGTCGTTGGTGATGATCGAAGAAGCCATCAAGCCTATCGGTGACGACACAGAGGAACTCTCAATGAAAGCACCAATGTCGGTGTCAAAACCGGCGGATCTCGGGTAGGGGGTCCCGAACTGTGCGTCTAGGCGGATGGTAACAGGAGACAAGGGACACGATGTTTTTACCCAGGTTCGGGCCCTCTCGATGGAGGTAAAACCCTACTCCTGCTTGATTGATATTGATGATATGGGTAGTACAAGAGTGGATCTACCACGAGATCAAGGAGGCTAAGCCCTAGAAGCTAGCCTATGGTATGATTGTTCGTCCTATGGACTAAAACCCTCCGGTTTATATAGACACCGGAGAGGGCTAGGGTTACACAGAGTCGGTTACAATGGTAGGAGATCTACATATCCGTATTGCCAAGCTTGCCTTCCACGCCAAGGAAAGTCCCATCCGGACACGGGACGAAGTCTTCAATCTTGTATCTTCATAGTCTTGGAGTCCGGCCGATGATGATAGTTCGGCTATCCAGACACCCCCCAGTCCAGGACTCCCTCACTGGGCGTCTTTGAGGAACGACTCTTCAAGCCTTCAGGCTTGCCACCATTGTCGAGCATAGCACATCCTCGGGTGGAGCTTCCTCAGCCACCTGCCTCAGGAGCCCCAGCCCGTGGGCCAGCCTCAGGAGCACGCCTGCTCCTGATGATGGAGCCTCAGGAGGGGTGCTGGATCACACAGCTCAGGAGCTACTTAACGCAAGGGACCTTTCCAGAGAAGGAGGAGGAGGAGGCAGAGCGTGTGGCGCGGCAAGCTACAGCGTACTGCATCATGGATGGATAGCTCTACCGGAGACGACCGAACGACGTGTCCCTGCGTTGCATCACCAGGGAACAAGGGAAGGAACTGCTCGCAGATATACACGGTGGAGACTGTGGGCATCATTCGTCGTCATGGACCCTCGTCGGCAAGGCATTCCGCAGCGGTTTCTATTGGCCCACTGCGCTCAATGACGCTATGAAACTTGTGAAGGCTTGCGAGGCCTGCCAATTCCACGCCAAGCAGATCCATCAGCCGGCAGGAGGTCTGCAAACCATACCCCTCACATGGCCATTCGCGGTATGGGGGCTGGATATCCTGGGCCCTTTTCCTCGGGCGCCAGGGGGCTATCGCTACCTCTACGTCGCCGTGGACAAGTTCACCAAGTGGGCCGAAGTCGAGGCCGTCCGCACCATCCCTGCTGGTTCTGCGGTCAAGTTCATCAAGGGCATCGTGAGCCGGTTCGGAGTGCCGAACCGCATCATCACTAACAACTATTTGCAGTTCACCAGTAAACTTTTCAAAACATATTATGCTAACCTTGGGACGCAGATATGCTACGCTTCGGTGGCGCACCCCCGAAGCAACGGCCAGGCCGAGCGGGCCAATGCAGAAGTCCTGAGGGGCCTCAAGACCAGGACATTCAAGAAGAAATTGGAGGCCTGCGGCAGAGGCTGGTATGACGAGCTTCAGTCCGTGCTGTGGTCCATCCGCACAACCGCGACCAAGCCGACTGGGGAAACCCCCTTCTTCCTGGTCTATGGAGCCGAAGCGGTCCTCCCTCACGAGGTCAGATGTTGATCCGCGCGGGTCCTGGCGTTTGATGAGACACTGCAGGACGCCATGCGGGGGACGGACCTCGTGGAGGGGGAGGAGCGTCGTCGAGAAGCTGCGCTACGAGCAGCAAGGTACCAACAGGCACTCCGGCGATACCACTGCCGCAACATCCGCCCCAGAACTCTTGAGGTAGGGTACCTCGTGCTCCGGCGGGTCCTCTCCAGGGAGGGACTGCATAAGCTCTCTCCTATGTGGGAGGGCCCGTTCAAGGTTGTTCATGTTTCCAGGCCCGGCTCGGTGCACTTGGAGACTCTGGAGGGAGTACCTATACAAAAAGCGTGGAACATCCAGCACCTCCGGAGGTTTTACCCCTGAAAAGGCCCAGAGCCTGTGAAGAAGGCAAATGCCTGTGAAGCTCATCTTTTTGGAAAAGGCCCAGAGCCTGTGAAGAAGGCAAATGCCTGTGAAGCTCATCTTTTTGGAAAAGGCCCAGAGCCTGTGAAGAAGGCAAATGCCTGTGAAGCTCATCTTTTTGGAAAAGGCCCAGAGCCTGTGAAGAAGGCAAATGCCTGTGAAGCCCATCTTTTGGGAAAAGGCCCGGAGCCTGTGAAGAAGGCGAATGCCTATGAAGTTGTCGCATTTTGGAAAGGGCCCGGAGCCTGTGAACAGGGCCAACGCCCGTGAAGCTTGCTTCCCCGAAGAAAGGCCCGGAGCCTGTGAAGAAGGCCAACGCCTGTGAAGCTCGCCGTCCGTGACACTCTCACGTAATAATGAGTTGGGGCTGTACACGCCCAGGAGTCTCAGGGGTGCCGGCCTCAGGCCCTGGGGCTCCCTCCCACGCCCAGTGGCAGCACTTAGATCCGCGCTGGTGAGAAGACGTCAAAGACTAGACTAGGGGCCGGAGGCGGCTTTTTCATTTGCTTTCTGCAGTTGGCTAGTTCATTCCCAGCTGGAGTTTTTATTGAAACTATCGCCGCCTTTTGATCCGTGGTTCTTCGACTTCTTTCGCTCTCCTGCCTCGATTCCTCTTGCACGAGGGCTCGCGAGGCAGAAGCCCCGGGAGCCCTCGCGAGCGTTCCTCCCCCTATCGCTCAAGTTTTCACGACCCGGGTCCGTAGCCGGAGCACCCCTCCGGACCATGCCTCACGGGCACCACGACGCGAACACAGGGCCTGGGTCGGTCGCCCCCGCGGCTGAGGCCATGGATTACTTGCGAATGGGCGTGCAACGGAAAGGAACAATACCGGGATAACAAAAGCAGTACAATGATTGAGGACGTTAACCCAAACGCGCCCCCACGGGGCCACAGATTGCTGTCTTTTTTGCGCAGGAGAAACGAAAGGAAAAGAACAAAAGCAGGCGAAGCACATCCCGCGCCGGCCCTCTTGGAAGACTCGAGCCGCCTCCGGAGCTCAGGCGGACTCCCTCTCGCGCTTCACCGGGGCGCGACGGTGAGCAGACCCGCTGCCACCCTCCAAGCAGGTGCGGCGGCGTGGAGGCTGGCCGCGGCCGCTGCTAGAAGAGTCACTACCCGAAGAAGAGCTGGTGAAGCTTGAGGAGTCACGGGCGTCGCCAGCTGCCCGCGCGCTGCCCTCTCCGTCCACGCCGGGGCTAAGTCCCCGGCCGCGGTCGTCGTCTTCAGGGCAGCACCCCACGCGGCGACCATCTTCCCCAAACACCCTCATGTAGAGGGTGGCATCGCCGTCGTACTTGAAGTGCAGGGAGCACCGGCGGCGAAGACCACGCGCGCGAGCAGACGTCTGCCACCCGCAGGTCAGGGACAGGTTCCCTGCATCAGAAACCTCCAGCGAAGCCCACGAAGCCCGGCTGTAGCAGCCATCCGCCTGGAGCCAGAGGCCACCCAAGGCGCCGGCTGGGACCACACCAGGAGGAAGCGAGGGAGCTGAAGCCGGGCACCGGACGGCTCTGCCGCCCACACCATGAACTCCGGCAGCACCTCCACAGTGTGGAGGCGCGGCCTCGGGGGACGCACGGCCGGAGCACGCTCGCCGACCATGGCCAGCCGTTCATCGCCGCGCTGAGAGCCACCTCCGCGACCACGGGGGACCGCCATGGAGGCCACATAATGCTTGCGAGGGCGACCTCGACCGCGCTTGGGCGGTGGAGAGGAAGACTCGACCTGACGGGCTTTTCCTTTCTCTACGGCCGAAAACTTCCTTGGTGGAGCCATGAAGAAGAAGGAGAAGCAGAGGGATAGACCGGAAGGGCGCGCGCTGTTCCGTACTTATAGCCAGCGAAGGCCAACCATCGACCTCCACGATCACAGGTAATCATGACCCGCTTTGCATGCAGGGACTTGTCGAATCCGTGTGGTTACCAAGGCGTCGTGGGGAAGAGGAGTCGCCCCCGACCAATTGACTGCCACGCGGCGCCCAAGGCCGTAGGTTGTTAGGGCCCGCGACGCTTCGCACTTGCCCTTTCGCCTCTTTGCTCGGCCAAGTTCGGGCGCGCCGTGGGACCGGGGGCTACTGTCGGCGTTCTGGGAACGGGGGTCCCCAGACTTGCCTGCCTGCGGCCTGCGGCGTGGCTCGAAGGAGGCCCAGCACAGCCCATCTTCATCAACACGAGCTCAAGACACTCGCAAGGGGCCAAGCCGCGCGGGGCGGACGACAAGGAGCTTCCTCAGGCACGGCCTCGTCAGGCTAGCTCATGAGGAGGCTGAGAGTTCAAGGCGGGGTACCTCGCGAGGTGCCCATGACGCAAGCCATGACGACCAAGGGCGCCAGTCGGGCGCCAGCCCGCGCAGTGTCCTCCTTTCCTCTTTGGTGCAAAGGGAGCAAGCGCAGGCAAAAGCATCAAGCAAAGGCGTCCATTTTCGGTGCAACAAGACCAAGACCAGCCCAACGGCCGGTAGGAAGTCATTGTGGTGCCCAAGCCGGCGTCACCACCAGAGCCTTTGACAGGCGAGGACCAACTTTAGTCAGGATAAGTGTAACCGCTGTTCCCCTTCAAAATGGCCAATTGTTAGCGCCCTTCCCGCTCAATATTTGGGGAGAGGCCCGGGGCCTTTGCCTATAAATAGGACTAGCCACCCCCAGGGTAGATGCATCTGGACCTGACCTAGCAATCGGGATCCTCACCAAGAAACCAGTAAAGAGAGCGATCGAACTCATCCCAGCAGTTCGTCACACGATCCAAGAACAGACCCTCCCGAGGCTGTTCTGCCTTGTATTGTTCATCACCAAGCCCAAGAGGCAATCCACCACACTACACACTTGAGTAGGGTATTACACCATAATGGTGGCCTGAACCAGTATAAATCTTGTGTCTCTTGTGCTATTCAGTTTGGTAGTTTAGGTCTTAGCGATTCGGCGAGGAGCGAGCCGGTAGAGGGTTGAATCTTCGTGCGCACCCCAGTGTTCGGACCTCAAGGGTCTGCCGGAACCCGAAATCCGACATCTTCCTCTTCTTCTTCTTCCTCCTTCTTCTTCCTCTTCTTATTCTTCTTCTCCTTCTTCTTCCTCTTCTCCTTCTTCTTCTTCTTCTTCTTCTTCTTCTTCTTCTTCTTCTTCTTCTTCTTCTTCTTCTTCTTCTTCTTCTTCTTCTTCTTCTTCTTCTTCTTCTTCTT
>NC_057795.1:530442468-530444191 GCF_018294505.1 Triticum aestivum
AGTTCAACTAAACATTTACTAAAAATAAACTAGTTATATTAATTCAACAAGTTCAAACTAAGCATATACTAAAATAAAGTAGTTCTATATATTAATTCAACTAGTTGAACTAAGCATTTACTTACTAAAAATAAAGTAGTTCTATATATTAATTCAACAAGTTCAACTAAGCATTTACTAAAAATAAACTAGTTTTATATATTAATTCAACTAGTTCAACTAAACATTTACAAAAAATAAACTAGTTCTATATATTAATTCAACTAGTTCAACTAAGCATTATATTTACTAAAAATAAACTAGTTATTATATTAATTTAACTAGTTGAACTAAACATTAACATATTTCTAATTCATCGATGATAATATTTCTAACATTCTAAAAATAAACAAGATAGTTCTAATTCATCTAAACATTAGAAATTAAACAGAAAATAAGTAAAAAAATATGTGTGTGTAGTGTGTGTGTATATGTGTGTACATGTGTAGTGTACGTGTAGTGTGTGTGTGTTTGTGTGTGTCTGTGTGTATGTGTGTGTGTAGTGTGTGTGTGTGTGTGTACATGTGTGTGTGTGTATGTGTGTGTGTAGTGTGCGTGTGTGTGCATGTATGGAGTGGGCCGGGCGCGTACGGGCGGGCGGCAACGACGGGCTGCAGGGGCCGATGACGGCGACGAGACGGGCGGCGGCAGCCAGGGACGGCGACGAGACATGCCGGCGGCGGCCAGGGACGGCGAGACGAGACGGGCGCGGCGACAACGACGGGCGGCGGGGGCGGCGACGACGACGGGCAGCAGGGGCATGCGGCGACGACGACGACGGGCGGCGGGAGCGGCGAGGGCGACAGCACGGCGGCGCGGCGGCGTCGGCGGCGTCGAGATCGAGACTCACGCGCGCGAGAAAAGTGGAACGAACTGGTGACGATAACTGAATTTTCGTAAGTGCCATATATATAGGATGGGCCTTTAGTACCGGTTGGTGGCTCCAACTGGTACTAAAGGCCAATTTTAGCCAGCCCAAGCGGCGGGAAACGAGGGTCATTAGTACCGGTTGGTGGTCCAACCGGTACTAAAGGGCAACCTTTTAGTACCGGTTGGAGCCACCAACCGGTACTAATGGCCCTGCGCTGCCACCCGCAGTGCGCTACTTTTAGTCCCACCTCGCCGAGCGAAGGGCAGCCGCACTGGTTTATAAACCCAGCCGCGGTTGCCCATTCGAACTCCTCTATATAACAGGCTTTTGGGCCTAACTAGGGCGCGCTGCCCTGTGAGCCTGCTGGCCCTTCTAGGCCTGTATTTGCACACCCTAGGTCTAGCAGGCCCACAGGGCAGCGCCCCAACATTTTTTCTTTTTTGTATTATTTATTTTCTTCTATTTAGTTTTGAGTAATTTTTTATATAGTTATTTCTTTTCTGCTTTATTTTTTTCTTATATTTATTTCTGAAAAGGTTTTTTTGCTGTATTTAGTTTCTTTGTGAATATTTTTCTTCTTCTTCTTCTTCTTCTTGTTCTTCTTCTTCTTCTTCTTCTTCTTCTTCTTCTTCTTCCTCCTCCTCCTCTTCCTCCTCTTCTTCTTCTTCTTTTTCTTCTTCATCTTCTTCCTCTTCTTCTTCTTCTTCTTCCTCCTCTTCTTCTTCCTCTTCTTCCTCTTCTTCTTCTTCTTCTTCTTCTTCTTCTTCTTCCTCCTTCTCCTCTTCTTCTTCTTCTCCTACTCTTCTTCTTCCT
>NC_057795.1:530444212-530474956 GCF_018294505.1 Triticum aestivum
CCCTCCTCTTCTTCCTGGGCTTCTTCCTTTTCTTCTTCTTCTTCTTCTTCTTCTTCTTCTTCTTCTTCTTCTTCTTCTTCTTCTTCTTCTTCTTCTTCTTCTTCTTCTTCTTCTTCTTCTTCTTCTTCTTCTTCTTCTTCTTCTTCTTCTTCTTCTTCTTCTTCCTCCTCCTCTTCTTCCTCCTCTTCTTCTTCTTCTTCCTCCTCTTCTTCCTCTTCTTCTGCTTCTTCTTCCTCTTTTTTATATATAGAGTTCAATGAAGACCAAATGCTTGTGATAGTTCGAAAAATAAGATATTTAAATTGTGCATCTGAACGCAGAAAAAAAACATTGATTAGTACCGCCTTTCAGCCAAAACGCGCTACTGCTACACAGAAGTACATAAAAAAATACATTGATCATCAACGATCTTTTTGTATAGAATCTAAATCGTCAATAGGAATCTACCACCGATTTAAGAACCGGCGAAGACTCCTATTGCAGCCAATGAAGACCAAATGTTTGGGATTGTTTGAGAAGTGACATACTTAAGGTGGTCAAATTCTTGTTAGGGGAGTGAGGTGGGACTAAAAATAGCGCCTGCCACAACCTCTTTAGTACCGGTTCATGCCACGAACCGGTACTAAAGGTGCTGGCCGGGCACCAGCATCTTTACTACCGGTTCGTGGCACGAACCGGTACTAAAGATTCCCAACGAACCGGTACTAAAGGTCACCTCCTGCCAAGTCTTTTGAACCGGCACTAATGGGAGCATTAGTGCCGGCTCATATGCGAATAGGTACTAATGTTTCACATATGAGGTCCTTTTTCTACTAGTGATGAAGAAACACTCAACAAGATGGAAATTGATAAAAGCCGCATTGAGCAAAGCGGCACAACCTTCAGGGAATCATCCCTTGTCGGGAGGCACGGTGTGCGGGAAAAATCACACTCGATGTGGTATTCGGCACCCCAGAGAATTATAGGTCCGAAGAAATCACACTCCAAGTGGCTCCTTTCAGCAGCGGATACCACGCCCTTTTAGGGCAGGACGCATTCACAAGCTTTCAAGCTATACCCCATTATGGGTACATGAAGCTTAAAATGCCCGGACCCAATGGAATCATCACTCTAGCTAGTGATCCGGATGTCGCACTCCGCGCCAAAAATAAAACTGCAGCACTAGCCCTGGAAGCGTTATCTGAAGCCCTAGCGGCCGAAGAACTAACGACGCTCCGCCCCACAGTGGACAGGGACGACGTGATACTCTACAAACGACCCAAGTCCACCTCATTCAAACCTGCAGACGAGATAGTCAAATTCCAGGTCCATCCAATGGACCCCACAAAGGCAGCTTCCATTGGGACACAGTTGAGCCCCACGATGAACGCCGCACTATGAGACTTCCTACGCGAGAATTGGGACATTTCACCTGGCTTACTTCAGACATGCCAGGCATCCCACGCAGGCTGGCCGAACACAGCCTCAATATACTGAAAGGATACAAGCCAGTCAAACAGACTCTTAGGCGCTTCTCAGAGCCTAGACGGCAAGCCATGGGAGAAGAGCTAGCCAAGCTACTTGAGGCCGAATTCATCAGAGATATCAAGCATCCGGATTGGCTGGCAAACCTGGTAATGGTACCAAAGAAGGACAAATCCTGGCGCCTATGCGTGGATTTCAAAGACCTCAACAAGGCTTGCCCCAAGGATCCCTTCCCCCTCCCTCGCATCGACCAAATCATCGATGCCACCGTAGGATACGACTCACTATGTTTCCTCGACGTATACTCCGGATACTATCAAATAAAGATGGCAGAGTCCGACCAAGCTGCAACAGCCTTCATAACATCATATTATCCCTTTTGCTTCAACACTATGCCTTTCGGGCTTAAAAATGCCAGCGCAACCTATCAATGCATGATTCAAAAATGCCTAGGGAAGCAAATCGGCAAAACGGTGGAAGCATATGTGGACGACGTGGTCATAAAATCAAGACACGTCGAAACTTTAATAGATGACTTGAGACTTACGTTCGACAACCTCCGAACATACGACATCAAGCTCAACCCGGAAAAATGTGCTTTTCGCGTACCCTCCGGGAAGTTGCTTGGCTTCATCGTTTCCAATAGAGGAATCGAAGCAAATCTGGTAAAAATCTGAGCTCTGTCACAGTTGGCTATCCCAACAGACCTCAAGCATATCCAGAAACTAGCAAGATGCGTGGCTGCCTTAAGCCGCTTTATCTCCCGATTAGGAGAAAAGGCACTGCCTCTAAATCGCCTTCTTCGACACACCGAACACTTCGTGTGGACGGAAGCAGCCGCGGCCGGACTAGATGAAATAAAGACCCTATTGGCCAGTAATCCAGTCCTGACAGCGCCAAATATTGGCGAACCTATGCTACTATACATAGCTGCAACACATCAGGTTGTAAGAGCAGTGGTCATCGTCGAACGAGAAGCAGGCGGATACAAGTTCCCGCTCCACAAGCCCGATACCCACACTATCAAAAGATAGCATACGCGGTCTTCATGGCATCCCAGAAGCTACGACACTACTTTCAAGAGTGTTCAATTACGATGGCCTCCGAAGTACCACTCAACGACATAATAAACAACCGCGACGCCACGGGACGGATTGCTAAATGGTCCATCGAGCTCCTTCTGTTCGACATAACATACAAACCACAGCGGGCCATTAAGTCGCAAGTATTGGCCAACTTCGTCGCTGAATGGACAGAAGCCGAACACCCTAAAGAGTACGGCACATACTCCAACTGGATCATGCACTTCGACGGTTCTAAAATGTTGGCCGGATTGGGAGCGGGTGTAGTCCTGACTTCCCCCACCGGAGACACGGTCCAATACATACTTCAAATATTATACACAGACTCCAGCAACGCAGCCGAATACGAGGCTCTGTTGCATGGTCTTCGGATGGCAGTCTCTATGGGCATTCAACGCCTATAGGTGCGCGGGGATTCAAACCTCGCAATATCACAAATAAACGGAGACTTTGATGCCAAGGATCCAAAAATGGCGGCCTACCGCAATGCCGTCCTCAAAATATCAACTCGGTTCGAGGGTCTCGAATTCCACCACGTGGCTCAAGAAAACAA
The DNA here is from genome assembly GCF_018294505.1 of Triticum aestivum. Classification (NCBI taxonomy): domain Eukaryota; kingdom Viridiplantae; phylum Streptophyta; class Magnoliopsida; order Poales; family Poaceae; genus Triticum; species Triticum aestivum. The sequence continues at coordinate 530,447,312 of NC_057795.1, forward strand.
TCAAGCGGCGGATATCCTCGCCCGCATCAGCGCTAAACACGACCCTGTCCCACCTAATATATTCCTAGAAAGGCTGTTCAAGCCATCCGTGGTATGGGAAGGGGAGTCCGGCAACACTAGCCCGGCTCTGAATATAACCCCAGATTCCGAACCATCTGATGTAATCGGGGGCTCTGCCACCGAAATAACACCTTCGGCCCATGAAATCATGGTTGTAATCGCCTCGTGGACCGAGCCCTTCTTGGCCTACCTAAATAGGCAGGAGCTCCCTGAGGACAAAAATGAAGCACATTGTATTGTGCGGCATTCTAAGGCCTACAAAGTCCATGGGGGAGAACTCTATAAGAAAAGTGCAACCGGAGTGCTCCAAAGATGCATCTCCAAAGATGAAGGGCGGCAGCTCTTGGCTAAAATCCATGCCGGACTCGGCAGGCACCATGCTGCGGCTCGAGCACTTGTCAGCAAGGTCTTCCATACAGGTTTTTATTGGCCGACAGTCCGAGCAGATGCACAGGACCTTGTCCAACACTGCGTCGGTTACCAGCTCTTTGCCAATCAGAGCCATATGCCCCCTACCGCTCTCCAAACAATCCCCATTACTTGGCCCTTCGCGGTCTGGGGGCTGGATATGGTTAGACCTCTTAAAGGGGGAAGCCATAAGAAAAATTACTTATTGGTCATGGTGGACAAGTTCACCAAATGGATAGAAGCCAAACTAGTTAAAACGGCCGAATCTGGACCAGTGATAGACTTCATATCAGGGGTTGTACACCGTTACAGCGTCCCCCACAGCATCATCACTGATAATGGCTCAAACTTCACAGCCGATGAAGTGAAAACTTGGTGCGGCAACATGGCATTAAGCTCGATTACGCCTCCGTCTACCATCCCCAAACAAACGGCCAGGTCAAACGTGCAAGTGGTCTCATTATGAGCGGCATCAAACCCAAACTAGTGCGGTCCTTGACAGAATCGGACACGCACTGGGTCGGGGAGCTCAACTCCGTACTCTAGGGGTTGCGGACCACGCCGAATTGGACCACCGGATACACACCATTTTTTATGGTGTACGGCGCACAAGTAGTACTACCCTGCGACATAATACACGACTCACCTCGCGTGCGCCTATACGAAGAGAAGGAAGCCGAGTTAGATCGGCAGGACAACTTAGATGCCCTGGAGGAGGAGCGCGACGTCGCCAAAGCCCGTTCTGCATTCTATCAGCAGCAGGCTCGACGGTATCAAAGCAGAGAAGTGTGGGCCAAAACTTATAATATTGGCGAACTCATTCTACGCCTACCGGAGAAGAAGAATGACAAGCTCAAACCTAAGTGGGAGGGTCCCTTCATTATTGATAAAGTTCTCACCGGAGGAGCGTACCGCCTGCGTAACGCATCCGATAATAGACTCGAGCCGAACCCATGGAACGCGGCCAGACTCCGGAGATTCTACGCCTAGTGCTGAACTCAGTGTTCGTCTCCTTACCCATGTCCCTTTTAATTATGTTCCTGCCCTTTTTCCTTTCTCGCCTTTTTCCTTCTTCACACAAAGTATTCAATATAGTGCGGGTGCTCGGATCACTCGGGTCGCACCATGTGTGTAAACCATAACTAGGGGCTTCCTATATGGAAGCTAAACATAATTAATTTCACGACGTCTTGCCTATCACATATGTGTTCTCTTTCCATATGTCCCTTTTCTTCACCATTATATGCATCGATATGACTTAAGATGTGGCCATGCTGGGTTGCCTGGCTCTTGTGTTTATGCCCTACATTCTCGTTAATTCGGCTAGAGCATAAGGGGAGCACCTCTGCGATTGTTACTGCCGGTTCAGCCAGATGTGTACCTCAGACTGGGTGAAGCCGAAAGCTAGCGTTCTTAAGGGAATATTTGGTCGGTGAACAAAAGATGTTTCTTTCGTTTATTACAACGTGAACCACAGATGTTTTTGTATCCTGCATTTCTGTTCACAGTCCGGACATGCACATCGATGCATGCGTACCCAGGGAAAGGAACCCCTAACGGAACTATTCTCCCTAGAAGATGTTTCTTACTACCCATGTAATATAACATAACTAGTTGGGTACTTGTCTATTCAAGCACTTATGACCCCTACGCCTGGTTTCCACGCATACCCCGGTTCTGCATAACTGAGCGGGTATTCGGATACACCCCGGACTGTCGGATCCGGGGGCTGAAGCAAAAAGGTCCGCCATGACAAATGATCTTTAATCCGGCTAGGGACTACATATGTCCATGGAATTACATAGTCACTTGGACTGACTATGTTCTTCCTCTATACTGTCCAATAGGCTATCTAGCTTGCAATCCTGTTGGGAATACTTTGCGGCTAACGCTACCTGGTCATACACCGGACTCATGGGAATTTTTTGCCCATCTGGCCCCGCCGGTCTGACATCGGTCATATGGTTCGGGTCAAGCTTGGTGTAGCGCGTCTTCACCATGGCACAGGCTTCCCTTGCACCTTGTCGGCAGGCTGAAATCTTCCACAACCGGAAGCACCGCTGTTCTCCTTGGAGCATATCCACGAGCCCCCCCATGCCTCGTGGCAAGGAAGCGGATGGCCACAAGGCCTGGGTAATACCCTGCATCAACTGTCGAACTTGTTCGTGCAGCAGTGAGAGATCTTGCAGTAATCGCCTGCGGACGCGGGCATCTCCTTTTCAGGACGGCCCATCAATATACCTACAGATATAAACTCTTTTAATATGCTTCCTCACCGAACTGTACTGCAGTTCGTTTAGGCACTTACTATAAATGCCGGACATTGACATCTGATAATTCGACGCCTAGCCGGACATTGACATCTTGGAGATTGTTCTTCTCCTGCCTAACCTGCGCAAGAACACGCTCGCCAGCCTCCAGCTATCTTTGGAGATGCGACTCGCTATCTTTTATGCTCTTAAGATTTGTCCGGGGATTGTCTGCAGAACTTTCTGTTAGACTTATGAAGCAAGTCAATCGCTAACTGGTATATTCCTTTGAGACAAATGTTACCAGATGAGGCCTTCTGGGATTCCTCTAGTTTGGCAACCACGACCCTCAGCTGGGTCTTGCACTCCTCCAGCTCTTGAGACAATTGGGTTTTCTTCTCCACAAGAACCTGTGCATAAAATGATCCTTAAATCAGTTGTTCCAACCATTTCAAGTGTCAGGGGCTACTTACATGCTTATCAAATTTCCTTAACCGTATATCTTTTGCATACTGGCCCGTCGCTCGGGCGAGCCTGCCTTGAGCAGCTCAGATGTATGCATCTCCCGAATTGAAAGCGTTAAATACCTCTTCAGAAAAGATGCTATTCCGAAGTACGGCCCGTGGGCGCCGGTGATTCATGGCACTCTCTACTTCAGAATTTGTGGCGGAGAGCATATCCGCATCCTCTGTCGGAGGACAATTCAGCATCGGCCCCGCATCGGCCTCCTCTCTTGAAGCCGGTTCTGGAATCCGGCTGGTAGAGGCATGATCGGCAGGATCTCCGGATATAGTCTGGCGACTCCTCTTTCTGCCAGAACACGATGGGCGCTATTACATTTTGAACACAATAATCATAGAGCAAGTTTTTACCATACATCTGTAACGACATTTCGCCCTAACCGCCTTCCTTTTAAGCCTGCCTGGCCCGGACGCCCTTTGCCGACGAGCCCCCAGGGGCTCGGCGCCGCGTTCCGAAGGTCGTCTCTATAAAAATACGATATTTTATGCATAAGGCATGGTATCAGAAAGGAGTCCTCTTTAGAGGGTAAGGTTTCGGCTTTGCTTACATGCGATGCAGGTAGCAGCCTGGGATAGTCAGCGATAATGGCCACCGAGGCGCCATCGCGGCTGGCCTGATAAAATGTCCCGTTAACGAGCTCCACAGATATATCCGGATCTTCTTCAAGTCCTGGGTCGAAGGCCCTTCCGGGGTCCTCTGGCTGTGGGGAGGGGCTACTGAATCCTTCCATGACCCTCCTCAGTTCTTGCTCAGAAATATCGAGGTAAAATATCGTGATGAAGAGTGCTAGAATGAATAGAGTGGGGGAAAGAGTGGTGACTTACCCAGCTTGGGGGATTGTGTCGGTGTTCTGGGAACGGGGGTACCCAGACTTGCCTGCCTGCGGCCTGCAGAGTGGCTCAAGGAGTGGCCAAGAACGGCCCATCTTCATCAACACATGCTCAAGACCCTCATGAGGGGCCAAGCCTCGCGGGGCGGACGACAAGAGGCTTCCTCAGGCACGGCCTCGTCAGGCTGGCTCGCGAGGAGGCGGAGGGATCAAGGCGGGGTACCTCACGAGGTGCCCGTGACGCAAGCCATGACGACCAAGGCCAGGTGGGCGCCAGGCGGGCGCTAGCTTGCGCAGAGTCCTTGTTTCCTCTTTGGTGCAAAGGGGGAAAGCGCAGGCAAGAGTATCAAGCAAAGGCAACCATTTCGGTGCAACAAGACCAAGACCAACCGGACGGAAGAACGGAGGTCATCGTGGAGCCCAAGCCAGCGTCATCGTCAGGGTCTTTGGCAGGCGAGGACCAACTTTAGTCAGGATCAGTGTACTAGGTGTTCCCCTTCAAAATGGCCAATTGTTGGCGCCCTTCCCGCTCAATATTTGGGAAGAGGCCCGGGGCCTTCGCCTATATATAGGACTAGCCACCCACAGGGTAGAGGCATCGAGAGAACAGGGATAGAAAGACAGAGAGAGAGAGAGTGAGGAGCGACTGAACTCCCCCTAGCAGTTCATCGCACCGGCCAAGAATGGACACTCGCGAGGCTGTTCTCCCCTTGCACTGTTCCTCGTCAGCCCCAGAGGCAATCCACCACACCACAAACTGGAGTAGGGTATTACACCACAATGGTGGCCTGAACCAGTATAAATCCGGTGTTCCTTGTGTTGTTCTTCGTGTAGTTTTAGATCCTGGCGAGGCGGTGAAACATGGGTAGGCAGGAGGTGTGATCTCCACGTGCACCCCAGTGTTCGAACCTTGAGGGTCTGCCAGAACCCGAAATCCGACATTTGGCGCGCCAGGTAGGGGTGCGCCGGAATCTGCCTTCCGTCACCTCGTGTTTCGCCGCCCGTCCCATCCATGTGAGATGCTCGTCGCGCCCGCGCTGAGCACCGGGCCGCTCTCGCCACTTGCGTCGCCCAGACGGCCCCCGTTGGTGGGTGCCCCCGCTGTTCCCCGTCGCATGCCGTCAACGCCGCCATCGGCCCGGCGGGGAACAAGCAGCAGGCGTCGTCCCTGCATCCTTCGGTGCGGCAAGAAGGCCGCATCACCACCCCGTCGCTGACTCCGGCCGGATCCTCGTCCCACGCCCGTTGCGCTCCTGTGGACGCGCACGCCGCACTGCTCTTGGCGCGGGAGCTCCTGCACTACCATCCCGTCGACGACCTCTATGACGAGTGACTCGCCCGCATCACCGAGCTCGTCAACGCCGCTGGGGGCTCCCCTGCATCATCCCTCTCACTACACCGCGCCCCGCCCTGCATGGGCGACGAAGCTCCGGGGGCGCCTCAGCCGCCTCCCCCTCATGAAGGCGCCTTGGCCCCAAGGCGCGTGGCCCCTGGGCGGAACCCACTCCGTCCGGCGCCAGCACAGCAAGAGAAGAGCTGCCCAGAGATCCCTCGTCCCCAAGAAGCCGCCCGTGTGCTCCCCGCACCGGCCCGACACAAGCGTGCTCCTACTCCGGCGCATCAAGACCCTGCGCTGCACCTGGCTGTAGCGCACAGAGACCTGCAAGATCAAGCTCTTCATCACCAAAGGGCTCCAGCAACCACTGCAGGCTTCCGTGCCTTCTCCGCCGAGCTGCGCAGCGTGGCCTGGCCGGGCAAGTTCAAGCCAGACCCGCCCCCGCGCTACGATGGCACGGCTGACCCTGCTAAGTTCCTTCAGCTCTACGAGCTGGGCATCGAAGCCGCCATCGGGGACGAGAAGGTCATGGCGAACTGTTTCCCCATGGCGCTCAAGGACGGCGCCCGCACCTGGCTCCTGAACCTGGCTCCTGGCATGATATCCTCCTGGGACGAGATGCGCACCCGGTTCATCGCCAACTTCCAAGGCACCCGCGACCGGCCCCCGGCCATGAGCGACTTGCACCGCATCAAGCAGCAGCCGGGAGAGACCCTGCAGGAGTTCATCCAGTGCTTAAACAACGCTCGCCTTAAGATCACCAAGGTGTCTCAGGAGGCCATCATCTCAACCTTCTGCAATGGCATGCATGACATCAAGATGAAGGAGGAGCTCACGATCCATGAGGACCTGTGCACCTCCCTGGAGCTGTTCAATCTGGCGACCAAGTGCACTAGGGCTGAGGAAGGGCGCCTTTCCCTCCTCGAGCTGCCATCTGCTGACCCAGAAGAGAAGAAGCCCAAGGCCAAAGACATGAAGCGCAAGGGGGCTGCCGTACTTGCAGCAGAACCGGACACCAAGCAAGGCAGGGATCAGCCCGAGTCATCCTAGGGCAGCCGGTACTGCGTGTACCACGACCTCCACACCCACAACACCAATGAATGCCAAGAGCACAGGGCCATGCGAGACATGCGTGCCGGCCGACGCCCCGACCGCAGCGACCAGGGTATGGCCGAGGAGGAGGAAGAGGTGGAGGACGATGGGAAGACCGTGGCCCTCGCCAAGGGTGGCGTGACCGACCTCGCGAGGACCGCTGGCAGGACCAGCCTCGTGAGGGAGGTTGGAGGGACCCACCTCGCGAGGGGGGATGGAGGGATCAGCCTCGCGAGGATCGCCCACAAGGCAACGCGGGCCTCCCTCCTCTGCCACCACAGCCGAGGAGGAATGAAGACCATCACCAGGACGATGGGGCTGGAGGCTTCCAGGAGCCGCGCGCAATCGCTTGTATCTTGGGCGACGCTCAAGCCCCGGCCTCTCAGCGCATCTTCAAGGACTTTGCTCGCGAAGTGAATGCAATCCTCCCCAAGCTTGAGGCCACACGCCCTCTCAGGTGGTCAGCGTGCGCTATCATGTTCAACTCAGCGGATCAACTCAAGTGCTCGGCCACAGCAGGAGTCCTCCCGATGCTTTGTTCCCAGTCATCAGCAATGTGCAAGTCACCAGGACCCTCATCGATGGCGGAGCAGGGGTCAATGTCCTATCCGTCGAGACATTCAACAATCTCCAAGTGCCATACAATCAGCTGCAGCCAACCAAGCCTTTCTCAGGAGTCACTGATGGTTCCACGGTTCCAATAGGGCAGGTCCGCCTTCCTGTTACCTTCGGGAAGCGCGACAACTACCACACCGAGCTCATTGACTTCGATGTCGCTCACATCCGCCTGTCGTACAATGCCATCCTCGGGTACCCAGCCCTGGCCAAGTTCATGGCCGTGACCCATCACGGCTACAATGTCCTCAAGATGCTAGGAAGCGGTGGAGTCATCATGGTGCCCTGTGAAGAGAGAGACGCTATGTGTTCTCTGGAACGTGCTTTCCAAGCCGCATCAATTGAAGACCCAGATCACAGGAATGGGAGGCTTCCCGAGGCTGCTCCTAAGAAGAAGAAGACATTGCCTGGCCCGACCCCTTGGGAGGCAGGCCCCTTAGGGTCCGCGCCTATTCAGGGGGCACCTCCTTCTGTCGCATAGGAAGGCGCGCCCGGCGCCCTCCTCGAGCAAGGCTCAGGAGCTCTCTTCTGGAGGGCCATTGACTTTGCTAAGATCACGAGGGAGGCGCTCGGGCACCACATGGAAGCATGTTTCAATGCATGTTTCCCTCGGGAAGGAGCAAGGCAAGGAGGGCCAAACCCTCAGGAATCAGCGAGATCATTCAGGAGCTGCAGGAGTCAAGAGTCATGAGTGGCACCGCCGCTTACCCGCCGTAGCTCCCCATCCAGGCGATGATGGTGGGCTGCGCGTCTGCATCGACATACCAGGACACAACCGAGCTGCCTCTCAGGAGCGCCTCTGGCCCTCGCACGTAGGGCGCTACGAAGGTCCACCCCACAGCTATGTTCGCATGCCTTACGGCCTGCCGAACGCGGATGTAGTGCGTCAGCGCCTCATGAGGAGCATCTTGGAGGCTCAAGCGGTCAGGCATTCCGTAGCCCTGGTGGAGATGGAGATGGTCTGCGAGGAGCCGCCAGCGCCTCCAGAGCCTCCCGAGGCCCCTGGGCCTGGGGGCTCGTGAAGATCATATCCCGTAGCGCACACCGTCCGCTACTTCAGCATCCCTCCATCTTCAGCATCATCAGGTGACATCCTTTGAGTTTCATCTTCAGCTGGGAGTGCCCCCAGGGCTACATCATTCCCAGGCCATGTGGGTCCGTCCCTGCGGCATGTATCCCTTTAGTTCATCTTTTCAGTTTACTTTATTGGGGGGCCCCTCGGGCTGCATTATCCCCGAGCCACCCGGGCCAGACCTAGTGGCACGTATTCCTCTCGCGTTTGTTCAAGTCGTGCGTTTGACCTGTCATGATTGTTATTTGATGCCGACCGCGGCACCCTTCTTCCTTCATGCCGGCCGCTTGCACATTGAAGGGGGGGGGGGTACCTGAGCATCGCGACTCATGGGCTCTTACTGGCTCTCCAGCCCTCACCCTCTAGCCTTGTCCACGACATCGCGACCTGGCATACCAGCGATGGCTGAACCCACTCGAGGGCCGGGGCCCGAGGACGTAGAGCACCGACATCTAACCAAATCTGTAGGAACACATCACAAGTAAAGGCCCAGAGCCAGCGCAACCCGCCTTGAGGTAGGGCCCCGTGAGTCCCACGCTAGCTCATGGGTGCCCAGATACACCTCGCCAGGCCCTACCGTGCCAGCCTCGTGTCAGGGCGGGGCTGTACACGCCCCGGGGGCTCCTCCCGGAGGGGAGCCCCCTCCCACGCACCAGTGGAAGCACCATGCTCTGTGCTGGTTGACGACACTGCCGAGGAGCGGCTATGCCCGTACACATACGGAAGCGCTATGCTCCGCGCTGGTGATAAACAACTGAGGGTGGCCCCCGGCCGCATCAACCTCAGGGAGCCCAGAGCTCAGTGTCCGGCCTCATCATAATGCCTCCGCTCGGGAGTGCCGCGCGAGGGGGCTGGGCATAGGGGCTATGCCCGGGTCATGCCCAGGCGCACGCCACCCAGCCAGGCCCCTCGGGCCTGGTTCATCGCACGTCTCTCCCCGAGCGGAGCCAAGGTATGAAGGCCGTTTGAACGTCAAGGGGGACTCCTGAGCATCGCGACTCAGGAGCCTAACTGGTCACGTAGCCCCTCACCCCTTAGTTTCGAAAGGCTAACGGCGGTTGAGGTATGCACGGGGCCAGGCTCTGCCGACGTAGAACAGTAAATTCACCCATACATCAAACCTCCCTACTTGTTGTTCGTGTGTCAAGGGGGACTCCTGAGCATCAAGACTCAGGAGCCTAACTTGTCACATAGCCCCTCACTCCTTGGTCCCGTCCTGGTTTCCGGTCGGGGCTAACGGCGGCTGAGGTATGCGCGGGGCCGGGCTCTGCCGACGTAGAACACAAGCAAGTAGGAAGGAAAAACGCAAATCTCAAGAAATTCAAAAGAAAATATTACAGTCCATAGAGTACTTCGACAACGCCAAACACAAGTTTAAACGCCTCCACGAGACAGGATGCATGTTGCAGGAATGAAAAGCAGGACGGGAGCCACGAAGGGGTCACTTTCTAATGGCACCATCGCTGGTGACGGAGCTGTGCTGGGCGACTTCGCCTCGTGGAGCCTCAGGATCGGCAGCGCCTCGCTTCGGCTTGGTGCTGAAAGCCTGGAACTTTGACAGCAGAGCCTCCGCTTGACCCTTCACGGCCTCAGCAGCGACGGCGGCAAGCTTGCCGCTCACGGGCTCCAGCAGGCTGTCAAGGTCAACGTCGGGGTCGTGAAGGTAGACGTGGGTGAAGACGCGCGTCAGCGCTGCAGAAGAAAGGACACGCGCCTCAGCCTCAGCTGTGGGGCCAAGACCGAGGACGACATCTTCAAGGGCGCGGAACAAGAAGGGAAGCAGCTTGGCGGGGCCGTCCTCAGCACCGGCCAGCAGGCTTTCCAGGCCGCTGTCATAGAGCGACTTCAGCAAGGTGCGATCCTTCACCTCCAGCTTCGCGAAGGCCACGGGGTCCTCGGCCAGGACCCGCGCCTTACCGCCCAGCTCGACCCTCTTCACCTCCAACGCCTACTCTAGCGCACCCAAGCGGCCTTGGCGTTCGTCAAGCTTGGCATCCCGATCCTTGGCGGCAGCCTCGCGAGCCTTCATGTCTTCCTCCTTCTCCTGGCGGACACAGGCCTCCTTGGAAAGCTGGTCGCGCAGGCCTTGCAGCTCACTCTCCAGCGCCTCGCAGCGACCTCGGATATCTGCTACCTCACCAAAGGTGGCGTCGCGAGCGGCCTTCGCCTCAAGGATGGCCTGCTTCTCCTCATCGCAAGCTGTCGCGGCCTGAGCCAGCGCCGCTCGGACTGAAGCATCAGAGCGGACCCAACCAGAGGCCAGCTCCAGGCGCCGGCCACCAAGCGAGGGTCGGCGCCCAGAAGATCTTTCCGTAGCCGGTCCAGCTCAGCAGCAGCACGATCAAGGACAGTAGAAGGAGTCGGAGAGATGGCAGTTGGCGGAGTAGGAGGAGAAGATGGCAGCGTAATCGCAGCACCATGAGTCAGGACCTTCTGCGCCCCGACGACTGCGGCAGTGGCATCAGGCAAGGACACCTCTGCAGTCGCTTGGGCGATGGGGCCTGAGCTCGTTCCAGCTAGCCCCACCAGTCGTCGTGAGGATGACCGGGCAGGGGAGGCCCGCATCTTTGCCTCCCCCTTCTCCCATGGGTGGGGGGCTGCCCCGGACGAAGCCTCAGGAGCCACCTTCAGCTTTTTCGCCGCAGGCACCGGTTAGCCAAGGAGTATGGACGTCAAGTGAGGGAGTCCTGGACTACGGGGTGTCCGGATAGCCAGACTATCATCACCGGCCGGACTCCAAGACTATGAAGATACAAGATTGAAGACTTCGTCCCGTGTCCGGATGGGACTTTCCTTGGCGTGGAAGGTAAGCTTGGCGATACGGATATGTAGATCTCCTACCATTGTAACCGACTCTGTGTAACCCTAGCCCTCTCCGATGTCTATATAAACCGGAGGGTTTTAGTCCGTAGGACAACAACCATTACAACGATCATACCATAGGCTAGCTTCTAGGGTTTAGCCTCCTTGATCTCGTGGTAGATCCACTCTTGTACTACCCATATCATCAATATCAATCAAGCAGGAGTAGGGTTTTACCTCCATCGAGAGGGCCCGAACCTGGGTAAAAACATCGTGTCCCTTGTCTCCTGTTACCATCCGCCTAGGCGCCCAGTTCGGGACCCCCTACCCGAGATCCGCTGGTTTTGACACCGACATTGGTGCTTTCATTGAGAGTTCCTCTGTGTGTCGTCACCGATAGGCTTGATGGCTCCTTCAATCAACAACACCGTCCAGGGTGAGACTTTTCTCCCCGGACAAATCTTCATATTCGGCGGCTTCGCACTGCGGGCCAATTCACTTGGCCTTCTGGAGAAGATCGAAAGCTACGCCCCTGGCCATCAGGTCAGGTTTGGAAGCCTAAACTTCACGGCGGACATCCGTAGAGACTTGATCTTCAATGGATTCGAGCCACAGCCGAGCATGCCGCACTGTCACGATGGGCATGATCTAACTTTGCCGCCGGACAGTACCTTGGAGGCCGCACACGAATCCGCTCCGACCCATAGTTCGGAGCCGATCGCGCAGATCGAGGATGGGTGGCTGGACACCGCCTCGGGAGCTGCAACCGCTACGGCGATGGAGCCGCATACCGACCTTGTCCCCTATAAAGCCCGTGACTCCGAGGTGCCGGGCTCCTTGCCGGACTCCGAACCTCTTGCGCCCCTGCCGATCGAATCCGATTGGGCGCCGATCATGGAGTTCACCGCTGCGGACATCTTTCAAAACTCACCCTTTGGCGACATCCTAAATTCGCTAAAGCATCTCTCGCTATCGGGAGAGCCCTGGCCGGACTGCGGCCAGGATGGTTGGGATGCGGACGACGAAGAAATTGAAAGCCCACCCACCACCCACTTTGTAGCCACTGTCGACGATCTAACCGACATGCTAGGCTATGACTCCGAAGACATCGACGGTATGGATGACGATGCCGGAGACGATCAAGAACCAGCGCCTACAGGGCACTGGAAGACCACCTCGTCATACGACATATACATGGTGGACACCCCAAAGGATGGGGAAGGCGAAGAAACAGCGGAGGCAGATTCCTTAAAGAAACAGCCCATGCGCCGACGACAGCGGCGCCGCTCTAAATCCCGCCACAGCAAGAATGGAGATTCCGGCACAGGAGATAATAACACCCCAGAAAGTGCCGAAGACAACCCCCTCCAGCAAGATTCAGCGCAGCAGGATGCAGAAGCAAGCCCTCACGAGAGAGCGGCAGACGAAGAGGTCGAGGATGATAATTACATACCTCCCTCCGGAGACGAGGCAAGCCTCGACGACGACGAATTCGTCGTGCCTGAGGATCCCATCGAACAAGAGCGTTTCAAACGCAGGCTAATGGCCACAACAAATAGCCTAAAGAAAAAGCAGCAGCAGCTTCAAGCTGATCAAGACCTGTTGGCCGACAGATGGACCGAGGTCCTCGCGGCCGAAGAGTATGGACTCGAACGCCCCTCCAAAAGCTACCCAAAACGCAAGTTGCTCCCCCGACTAGAGGAGGAAGCATACAAACCTTCATCACCAGTGCACAATATGGCAGACCGACCACCTCGTGGCCGCGACAGAGAGGCATCTAGGCCCTCCACCAGGACCGTACCCCGGCACCGCTCAAAAAGCACGAAGCCACGGGGGAACGCGCCGGACTTGCGGGATATATTGGAGGACAAGGCAAGACAATCCAGATCTATCTATGGATCACGTGGGCGCCCCACGACCCACGACGAATACCGTCGCGCCGGATACAGCAACTCCGGCCGGGCCGAACACAGCAGACAACGCTCTCTTGAGCTACGTCGTGACATTGCTCAATACAGAGGCGCCGCACACCCACTATGCTTCACAGACGAAGTAATGGATCATCAAATCCCTGAAGGGTTTAAACCCGTCAACATTGAATCCTACGATGGCACAACAGACCCCGCGGTTTGGATCGAGGATTATCTCCTTCATATCCATATGGCCCGCGGCGACGATCTCCACGCCATCAAGTATCTCCCACTCAAGCTTAAAGGACCAGCTCGGCATTGGCTTAACAGCTTGTCCGCAGAGTCAATTGGGTGTTGGGAGGACCTGGAAGCCACATTCCTCGACAACTTCCAGGGCACATATGTGCGACCACCCGATGCTGATGACCTAAGCCACATAATTCAGCAGCCAGACGAATCGGCCAGGCAATTCTGCACGGTTCTTAACAAAGAAAAATCAAATCATCGACTGTCCGGATGCAGAGGCCCTCGCAGCCTTCAAACATAACATCCGTGATGAGTGGCGAGCCTGGCACCTAGGACAGGAAAAGCCGAAATCCATGGCAGCCCTCACATCACTCATGACCCGCTTCTGTGCGGGAGAGGATAGCTGGCTAGCTCGCAGCAACAACCTCAGTAAAAATGCTGGCAGTTCGGATACTAAGGATCACAATGGCAGGTCGCGTCGAAACAAAAACAAACGCCGCGTTAACGGCGATAACAATGAGGATACAACAGTAAATGCCGGATTCCGAGGCTCTAAACCCGGTCAGCGGAAGAAGCCATTCAAAAGAACCACTCCGGGTCCATCCAATTTGGACCGAATACTCGACCGCTCTTGCCAGATACATGGCACCCCTGAAAAGCTAGCTAACCACACCAACAGAGATTGTTGGGTATTCAAGCAGGAAGGCAAGTTAATTGCCGAAAACAATGACAAGGGGCTGCACAGCAATGACGAGGAAGAGACACGGCCGCCGAACAGTAGAGGACAGAAGGGCTTCCCCCCACAAGTGCGGACGGTAAACATGATATACGCAACCCATATACCCAAGAGGGAGTGGAAGCGTGCACTGAGGGACGTATATGCGATGGAGCCAGTCGCCCCAAAGTTCAGTCCATGGTCCTCTTGCCTGATCACTTTCGATCGAAGAGACCATCCAACCAGTATCCGCCATGGCGGATTCGCCGCATTGATTTTAGACCCAATCGTCGATGGATTTCACCTCACGAGAGTCCTGATGGACGGCGGCAGTAGCCTGAACCTGCTTTATGAGGATACAGTGCGCAAGATGGGCATAGACCCCTCAAGGATTAAACCTACAAAAACGACCTTCAAAGGCGTCATACCAGGTGTTGAGGCCAATTGTACAGGCTCAGTCACACTAGAAGTGGTCTTCGGATCCCCGGATAATTTCTGAAGCAAGGAGTTAATCTTCGACATAGTCCCGTCCCGCAGCGGCTATCACGCTCTGCTCGGACGAACCGCGTTGCAAAGTTCAACGCGGTGCCGCATTATGCATACCTCAAGCTCAAGATGCCAGGCCCTCGTGGAGTCATCACGGTCAACGGAAATACAGAACGCTCCCTCCGAACGGAGGAACATACAGCGGCTCTCGCGGCAGAAGTACAGAGCAGCCTTCTAAGGCAATTTTCGAGTCCGGCCGTTAAACGACCGGACACGGCCAAACGCGCCCGGAGCAACATCAATCAAGACCACCTGGCACGTTCCGAGCACGCGTAGCAATGCAGCCCCAACCCCAACCCTCGCATGATTGCAAGACCAGCTCTCCGTGTACATCATTACGCTCTGGAGATACCATGGGCATAGGGGGAGGGGCACGACCACAACAGACCCAGAGTGCATCTCGACCACACTAGGGGCTCCCAAGTGTGTCGCTCTTTTCATTTTTATTTTCCTTCTTTTTATACACAGGGCTCCAGTCACCAGAGGCCCTGTCGGGCGGCGAACCTGCCGAACTCACGATGCAACAGCCAGGGAGGGACAAAGGCTGCGATGAACACTCAGGTGGTCTCCATTACGAGCATTAAATTTGTTAAATACACCATTCCGCAGCCTACCCCTGGAGGGAGACACGTTTAATTAGTACAATCCTTTGCTTACCGCACTATTTGTATCGCTCTGCACTAATAGCAGAATTTCTTGAATAAACAATGCAGCACTTTTTGCCTATAATTGCATTACGTTACATATATGTTCATCAATGACATCTCGCATCCGTATATTTTAGTACGGCTGAATACACCAGGGGCTTATGTTCCCCGCATTATGGTGTGATAAGTCCGAACACTTTCACAAGTGCGGCACCCCGAACTTATAGCATTATATGAATCGGCTCCGAATCATGTCTTGGGTCAATAGTTGGGTTTGCCCGGCTCCCATGTTTTGGTACCTTACGTTCCACTCTGTCGGCTAAGGTAGCACTAGGAGAACCACTAGATGTTCTCCTCGATGGCAACAATACAATACATGCCTTGCAACTCTTTCTGTCACTCAGTAAGGACACCGCAAGATTGAACCCAAAGCCATGCACTTCTCCCATTGCAAGAACTACCAATCTAGTTGGCCAAACCAAACGGATAATTCGAAGAGACTTGCAAAGATAACTCAATCATACATAAAAGAATTCAGAGAAGAATAAAATATTTTCCATAGATAAGTTGGATCATAAACCCACAATTCATCGGTCTCAATAAACACACCGCAAAAAGAAGATTACATCGAATAGATCTCCACGAGAGAGGGGGAGAACATTGTATTGAGATCCAAAAAGAGAGAAGAAGCCATCTAGCTACTAGCTATGGACCCGAAGGTCTGAAGTAAACTACTCACACTTCATGGGAGGGGCTATGGTGATGATGTAGAAGCGCTCCATGGTGGATGCCCCCTCCGGCGGAGCTCCGGAACAGGCCCCAAGATGGGATCTCGAGGATACAGAAGGTTGCGGCGGTGGGATTAGGTTTTTGGCTCCTCTTCTGATCATACGGGGATACGTAGGTATATATAGGAGGAAGGAGTACGTCGGTGGAGCTCCGAGGGGCCCACGAGGTAGGGGGCGCGCCCAGGGGGGACGCCCTCCACCCTCGTGACCTCCTCGTAAGCTTCTTGGAGTAGGGTCCAAGTCTCCTAGATCACGTTCGGTGAGAAAATCACGTTCCCGAAGGTTTCATTCCGTTTGGACTCCATTTGATATTCCGTTTCTTCGTAATACTGAAATAGGCAAAAAAACAGCTATTCTGGGCTGGGCCTCCGGTTAATAGGTTAGTCCCAAAAAATTATATAAAAGTGGAAAATAAAGCCCAATATATTCCAAAACAGTAGATAAAGTAGCATGGAGCAATAAAAAATTATAGATATGTTGGAGACCTATCAAGCATCCCCAAGCTTAATTCCTGCTCGTCCTCGAGTAGGTAAATGATAAAAAAGAATTTTTGATGCGGAGTGATAATTTGGCATAATTTCAATGTAAATGTTCTTAATTGTGATATGAATATTTAGATCCGAAAGATTCAAGACAAAAGTTCATATTGACACAAAAATTATAATACTTCAAGCATACTAATCAAAGTAATCATGTCTTCTCAAAATAACATGGCAAAAGAAAGTTCGTCCCCACAAAATCATATAGTTAGGCTATGCTTCATTTTCGTCACACAAAGATGTTCCCAACTTCTATACCCCCGATGACAAGCCAAGCAATTCTTTCATACTTAAATAATCTCAAACTTTTTCAACCTTCACGCAATACATGAGCGTGAGCCATGGATATAGCACTATGGGTGGAATAGAATATGATGATGGGGATTGTGTGGAGAATACAAAAAAGGAGAAAGTCTCACATCAACTAGGCGTATCAATGGGCTATGGAGATGCCCATCAATAGATATCGATGTGAGCGAGTAGGGATTGCCATGCAATGGATGCACTAGAGCTATGAATGCTCAACAAAAGAAAACTAGTGGGTGTGCATCCAACTTGCTTTCTCACGAAGACCTAGGGCATTTGAGGAAACCCATCGTAGGAATATACAAGCCAAGTTCTATAATGAAAGATTCCCACTAGTATAAAAAAGACAACTTATGAGACTCACTATATGAAAAACATGGTGCTACTTTGAAGCACAATATATGAGACTCACTACATGAAGAACGAGGTGCTACTTTGAAGCACAAGTGTGGAAAAAGAGATAGTAGCATTGCCCTTTTTTTGTCATTTCTTTTTTTTTGGCCTTTCTCTTTTTTTTGGGCAATGCTCTAATAATGATGATCATCACACTTCTATTGATTACAACATAAGGATTACAACTCAAAACTAGAACAAGATATGACTATATGAATGCCTCCGGCGGTGTACCGGGATGGTGCAATGAATCAAGAGTGACATGTATGGAAAATAATGCATCGTGGCTTTGCCACAAATACGATGTCAACTACAAGATCATGCAATGGCAATATGACAAAAATAATGCATGTCACAATGATGATGGTGGAAGTTGCATGGCAATATAACTCGGAATGGCTATGGAAATGCCATGATAGGTAGGTATGGTGGCTGTTTTGAGGAAGATATAAGGAGGTTTATGTGTGATAGAGCGTATCGTATCACGGGGTTTGGATGCACCAGCGAAGTTTGCACCAACTCTCAAGGTGAGAAAGGGCAATGCACGGTACCGAAGAGGCTAGCAGTGGCGGAAAGGTGAGAGTGCGTATAATCGATGGACTCAACATTAGTGAAAAGAACTCATATACTTATTGCAAAAATTTATAAGTCATCAAAAATCAAGTACTACGCGCAGGTTCCTAGGGGGATAGCTTGGTAGGAAAAGACCATCGCTCGTCCCCGACCGCCACTCATAAGGATGCACAAGCCAGGTACACTTCATGTTTCAAATTTGTTACACAACTTTAACCATACGTGCATGCTACGTGATTTGCTAACTTCAACACAAGTATTTCTCAAATTCATAATCACCCAACTATCACGACTTTGATATTATCACCTCCATATCTCAAAACGATCATCAAGCATCAAACTTATCTTAGTATTCAATGCACTCAAAAGAAAGTTTCACATATCTTGAACACCAAGTATACTAACATTAAGCAAATTACCATGCTATTAAAGACTCTCAAAATAATCTAAGTGAAGCATGAGAGAACAAGTTTCTTTAAAACAAATCCACCACCATGATCTAAAATATCTAAGTGAAGAACTAGAGCAAAAATTATCACGGTCTAAAGATATAAGTGAAGCACATAGAGCAAATCTATCAAGCTCAAAAGGTATAAGTGAAGCACATAGAGTATTCTAACAAATTCCAAATCATGTCTGGCTCTCTCAAAAGGTGTGTACAGCAAGGATGATTGTGGCAAACTAACAAGCAAAGACACAAATAATACAAGACGCTCCAAGCAAAACACATATCATGTTGGTGAATAAAAATATAGCTCCAAGTAAATTACCGATGGAAGTGGACGAAAGAGGGCATGCCTTCCGGGGCATCCCCAAGCTTTGAATTTTTGGTGTCCTTGGATTATCTTGGGGGTGCCATGGGCATCCCCAAGATTAGTCCCTTGCCACTCCTTGTTCCATGATCCATCAAAAGAATTCACCCAAAACTTGAAAACTTCACAACACAAAACTCAACAGAAATCTCGTGAGCTCCGTTAGAGAAAGAAAACAAAAGACTAGTTCAAGGTACTGTAATGAACTCATTCTTTATTTATATTGGTGTTAAACCTACTGTATTCAAACTTCTCTATGGTTTATAAACTAATTTACTAGCCATAGATTCATCAAAATAAGCAAACAACACACGAAAAACAGAATCTGTCAAAAACAGAACAGTCTGTAGTAATCTGTAACTAACGCAAACTTCTGGAACTCTAAAACTTCTACCAAAATAGGAAGTCCTGGATAATTTGTTTATTGATCAGAAGCAAAAAGAATCAACGCAAAAGCACGTTCGTATGATTTATCATAACTAAATTCGTGAGCGCAAAGTTTCTGTTTTTCAGCAGAATCAAATCAACTATCATCGTAGGTTATCCTATAGGTCTTACTTGGCATAAACACTAATTAAAACATAAAACCACATCCAAACGGAAGGTAGATGGATTATTTATTCCTAAACAGAACCAAAAACAAAAAACACAAAATAAAATTCGGTTGCCTCCCAACAAGCGCTATCGTTTAACGCCTCTAGCTAGGCATAAAAGCAAGGATAGATCTAGGTATTGCCATCTTTGGTAGGCAATCCATAAGTGGCTCTCATGATAGATTCATATGGTAATTTTATTTTCTTTCTAGGAAAGTGTTCCATGCCCTTCTTTAACGGAAATTGGAATCTAATATTCCCTTCCTTCATATCAATAATTGCACCAATCGTTCTAAGGAAAGGTCTACCAAGAATAATAGGACATGAAGGATTGCAATCTATATCAAGAACGATAAAATCTACGGGGACATAATTCCTATTTGCAACAATAAGAACATCATTAATTCTTCCCATAGGCTTTTTAATAGTGGAATCCGCAAGATGCAAGTTTAGAGAGCAATCATCAAAATCACGAAAATCTAGTAAATCACATATAGTTTTGGGGATAGTAGAGACACTAGCACCCAAATCACACAAAGCATGAAACTCAAAATCCTTAATTTTAATTTTAATACTAGGCTCCCACTCATCATAGAGTTTTCTAGGGATAGAAACTTTCATCTCAAGTTTTTCTTCATAAGATTGCATCAAAGCATCAACAATGTGTTCGGTAAAGGCCTTATTTTGGCTATAAGCATGAGGAGATTCTAGCACAGAGTGCAACAAGGAAATACAACCAATCAAAGAGCAATTTTCATAATTAAATTCCTTGAGATCCAAAATAGTAGGTTTAGCAACATCATGGTTTATATTTATTTCAATCCCACTTTCATCAATTTCATCATCAAGATCTAGAAACTCCGAATTCTTAGAACGCCTTCTAGGTAAGGGAAGATCATATTCAGATTCATCAAGATTCATATTGCAAAACAAAGATTTAATGGGCGACACATCAATAACTTTTAGATCTTCATCTTGATTTTCATAGGGATTAGAAGAACACGCTTTAATAAAGGCATCTTTGGAAGCACGCATCCTAGCGGTTCTTTCTTTGCACTCATCAATGGAAATTCTCATGACTTTGAGAGACTCATTGATATCATGCTTAGGAGGAATAGATCTAAGCTTTAAAGAATCAATTGCAAGAGAAATTCTATCAATGTTCATAGCCAAATCATCAACTTTAAGAAATTTCTCTTCAAGCAAAGCATTAAAATTCTTTTGTGAATTCATAAACTCTTTAACACTACTCTCAAAATCTGAGGGCATCTTATTAAAATTTCCATAAGAGTTGTTGTAGGAATTTCCATAATTGTTAGAAGGGTTGCAAGGAAAAGGCCTAGGATTAAAATTCCCTCTATAAGCGTTGTTACCAAAACTATTCCTACCAACAAAATTCACATCCATAGATTCATTATTATTTTCAAGCAAAGTAGATAAAGGCATATCATTAGGATCAAGAGGAGTATTTTTAGGAGCAAACATCTTCATAAGTTCATCCATCTTTTCACTCAAAACATTGATTTCTTCTATAGCGTGCACTTTTTTACTAGAAGATCTTTTGGTATGCCATTGAGAATAATTAGCCATAATATTATCAAGCAATTTTGTAGCATCTCCTAACGTAATTTCCATAAACGTGCCTCCCACGGCTGAATCTAGAAGATTTCTAGAAGCAAAATTCAATCCGGCATAAATTTTTTGTATGATCATCCATAAATTCAAACCATGAGTAGGGCAATTGCGAAGCATTAATTTCATTCTTTCCCAAGATTGGGCAACATGCTCATGATCAAGTTGTTTAAAATTCATGATATCGTTCCTAAGAGTGATAATCTTAGCGGGAGGAAAATACTTAGAGATAAAATCATCTTTGCACTTGTTCCAAGAATCAATACTATTTTTAGGCAAAGAC
Source organism: Triticum aestivum (assembly GCF_018294505.1). Lineage (NCBI taxonomy): Eukaryota > Viridiplantae > Streptophyta > Magnoliopsida > Poales > Poaceae > Triticum > Triticum aestivum. The sequence continues at coordinate 530,468,280 of NC_057795.1, forward strand.
GAGAACCAAACTTTAGCACGATCTCTAAGTGAAAACGGAAATAACTTCAATTTAACAATATTGTTATCCGTATCCTTTTTCTTTTGCATATCACACAAATCAACAAAATTGTTTAGATGAGTAGCGGCATCTTCACTAGGAAGGCCGGTGAATTGATCTTTCATGACAAGATTCAGCAAAGCGGTATTGATTTCACAAGACTCATCATTATTAAGAGGAGCAATCGGAGTACCAAGGAAATCATTATTATTGGTATTCGAGAAATCACACAATTTGGTATTATCTTGCGCCATGGCAACAAGTAATCCCACACACAAGCAAACAGAAAGGTAAAGGGAAAAAAGGCAAACGGGAAAGAGAGGAGGAGATTGGGAAAGAGAGGGCGAATAAAATGGAAAGGGTGAAGTGGGGGAGAGGAAAACGAGAGGCAAATGGCAAATAATGTAATGCGAGAGATAGGGATTGTGATGGGTACTTGGTATTTTGACTTTTGCGTAAGCCTCCCCGACAACGGCGCCAGAAATTCTTCTTGCTACGTCTCGAGCTTGCGTTGGTTTTCCTCGAAGAGGAGAGGATGATGCAGCACAGTACCGTAAGTATTTCCCTCAGTTTTTGAGAACCAAGGTATCAATCCAGTAGGAGGTCACACGCAAGTCCCTCGTACCTGCACAACACGATAGCAACTCGCAACCAACGCTTAGGGGTTGTCAATCCCTTCACGGTCACTTACGAGAGTGAGATCTGATAGAGATAATATTTTTGGTATTTTTGATAGATAGATGCAAAGTAAAAGTAAAGGTAAAGTAAAAACAAAGCAAGTAAATAAAGTGATATAGATTGATACGATGAGAATAGACCCGGGGGCCATAGGTTTCACTAGTGGCTTCTCTCAAGAGCATAAGTATTCTACGGTGGGTGAACAAATTACTGTTGAGCAATTGACAGAATTGAGCATAGTTATGAGTATATCTAGGCAATGAGCATGTATATAGGCATCACGTCCGTGACAAGTAGATCGAAATGATTCTGCATCTACTCCTATTACTCCACTCATCGACCGCTATCCAGCATGCATCTAGAGTATTAAGTTAAAAACAGAGTAACACCTTAAGCAAGATGACATGATGTAGAGGAATAAATTCATGCAATATGATAAATACCCCATCTTGTTATCCTCGATGGCAACAATACAATACATGCCTTGCTACTCTTTCTGTCACTCAGTAAGGACACCGCAAGATTGAACCCAAAGCCATGCACTTCTCCCATTGCAAGAACTACCAATCTAGTTGGCCAAACCAAACAGATAATTCGAAGAGACTTGCAAAGATAACTCAATCATACATAAAAGAATTCAGAGAAGAATCAAATATTTTCCATAGATAAGTTGGATCATAAACCCACAATTCATCGGTCTCAACAAACACACCGCAAAAAGAAGATTACATCGAATAGATCTCCACGAGAGAGGGGGAGAACATTGTATTGAGATCCAAAAAGAGAGAACAAGCCATCTAGCTACTAGCTATGGACCCGAAGGTCTGAAGTAAACTACTCACACTTCATCGGAGGGGCTATGGTGATGATGTAGAAGCCCTCCATGGTGGATGCTCCCTCCGGCGGAGCTCCGGAACAGGCCCCAAGATGGGATCTCGTGGATACACAAGGTTGCGGCGGTGGGATTAGGTTTTTGGCTCCTCTTCTGATCATACGGGGATACGTAGGTATATATAGGAGGAAGGAGTACGTCGGTGGAGCTCCGAGGGGCCCACGAGGTAGGGGGGCGCGCCCAGGGGGGGCGCCCTCCACCCTCGTGACCTCCTCGGAAGCTTCTTGGAGTAGGGTCCAAGTCTCCTGGATCACGTTCGGTGAGAAAATCACGTTCCCAAAGGTTTCATTCCATTTGGACTCCATTTGATATTACGTTTCTTCGAAATACTGAAATAGGCAAAAAACAGCAATTCTGGGCTGGGCCTCCGGTTAATAGGTTAGTCCCAAAAATAATATAAAAGTGGGAAATAAAGCCCAATATAGTCCAAAACAGTAGATAAAGTAGCATGGAGCAATCAAAAATTATAGATACGTTGGAGACGTATCACTCGGTCAAGGGAAGAAGGTGAGGTTTGGATCTGAGGATCCCTGTCTCTTCAAATAGACGGTTTGCCTGCAAGGCCAGGATGGCAAATGCGAGAATGCTACGGCTCCTCATATTCGTTCGACACGTGGAGATGACCATTATTGAAGCACAAAAGCCGAGGAGTACAACATCGATGGGAAGCCGTACACTGTTCGTTACAACAGGTACTTTGGAGTATTCGGAGATGGAACCCGCCTTGCAATGCCGAAGACAATCTACGCGCTGGACTCATCGTCATTCAAGCCTGGGTCAGGGGCTACTGAGGGAGTCCTGGATTAGGGGGTATCCGGACAGCCGGACTATATACTTTGGTCGGACTGATGGACCATGAAGATACAAGACTCAAGACTTCGTCCCGAGTCCGGATGGGACTCTCCTTTGCGTGGAAGATAAGCTTGGCGATCCGGATTTAGATCTCCTTCTTTGTAACCGACTCTGTGTAAACCCTAGCCCCTCCGATGTCTATATAAACCAGAGGATTTGGTCCGTATAGGGACAATGATAATCATCATAGGCTAGCATCTAGGGTTTAGCCTCTACGATCTCGTGGTAGATCAACTCTTGTAATACTCATATCATCAAGATCAATCAAGCAGGAAGTAGGGTTTTACCTCCATTGAGAGGGCCCGAACCTGGGTAAAACCTTGTGTCCCTTGCCTCCTGTTACCATTAGCGTTAGACGCACAGATCGGGACGCCGTACCCGAGATCCGCCGGTTTTGACACCGACACCTTGCTCGACTGGAGGGGGTGCGCCTGTTCCACCTGCAACCTCTGCCCAACCAGAAGTGGCAGATACTTTATCAGCAGCGCTGAAGAGTGCCTCCATCGTTGAAAACACCATGCCCTTATGGGTGCGGTGATTGAGGAGATTAAATCCGCTGAGAGTGGGCTGAATGAAGCCTGCATCAGCCTTACAACGGGCTTTGAGGTATGTTTTGTGAGGTTTCAAAGAGTGTCATACTACAGGTAGTATGTCACGCCCAAGATGCGACCCTATCCTAAAGAAACTCGAAGGTCCCACTAAGGATAGAAGCGCATCTTGAAGACGCTTTTGCAAGGTGGATATCATTACATCAACATTACATAATAGATGGGGATACATACAAAAGGCATACAATGCCACACGAATACAACATCATCTTACATAAGAGTACCATCCGACTACGGATGAAACACAAACAGAAACTCAAACGACATCCACCCTGCTAGCCAAGGCTGCCAACCTGGAACCTATCCCCTGATCGAAGAAGAAGCAGAAGAAGAACTCCAAACAAGCAAACATCACTCTCGCGTCATGATCATCGCATAACCTGTACCTGCAACTGTTGTTGTAGTAATCTGTGAGCCACGAGGACTCAGCAATCCCATTACCATGGGTATCAAGACTAGCAAAGCTTAATGGGAAAGGAAGGGGTAAAGTGGTGAGGTTGCAGCAGCGACTAAGCATATATGGTGGCTAACATACACAAACAATAGCGAGAAGAGAAGCAAAGGAACGGTCGTCAACTAGTAATGATCAAGAGGTGATCATGAACTCCTACTTACGTCAATCATAACCCAAAACCGTGTTCACTTCCCGGACTCCGCCGAAAAGAGACCATCACGGCTACACACACGGTTGATGCATTTTAATTCGGATCTGGTGTCAAGTTATCTACAACCGGACATTAACAAATTCCCATCTGCCACATAACCACGGGCAGGGCTTTCAAAAGATAATACCCTGCAGGGGTGTCCCAACTTAGCCCATGATAAGTTCTCGCGATCAATGAAGGATATTCCTTCTCCTAGGAAGACTCGATCAGTCTCGGAATCCCGGTTTACAAGATTTCGACAATGGTAAAACAAGACCAGCAAAGCCGCCCAATGTGCCGACAATCCCGATAGGAGCTGCACATATCTCGTTCTCAGGGCAACACCGGATGAGCAATCCGTACAACTAAAACCAGACCTCAAGTTTCCCTGAGGGGGCGCTGCAAAGGCCTCTAGTTTGGAGCAGCACCTAGAGAAGCACTGGCCCGGGGGTGGGGGGCTAAAATAAAGATGACCCTTGGGTTAATTACTCCCAAGGGAAAAGTAGGTGGTGCTGGGGCAAATGGTAAAACCAATGTTGGGCCTTGCTGGAGGAGTTTTATTCAAAGCGAACTGTCAAGGGGGTCCCATAAATCACCCAACTGCGTAAGGAATGCAAAATCCGGGAACATAACACCGGTATGACGGAAACTAGGGCGGCAAGAGTGGAACAAAACACCAGGCATAAGGCCGAGCCTTCCACCCTTTACCAAGTATATAGATGCATTAATTAAATAAGAGATATTGTGATATCCCAACATAATCCTGTCCACCATGGAGCAATCTTCAACTTCACCTGCAACTAACAATGCTATAAGAGGGGCTGAGAAAAGCGGGAACATAGCCTAACAATGGTTTGCTAGGAAGGGTGAAAAGGTTAGGGGCTGACATGGCAATTTGGGAGGCTTGAAGAGCAAATGATAGGTAGCGCAGCATAGCGATAGAACAAAGCAACTAGCATAGCAATGATAGTAGTGAGATCCAGGGTAGCGGTCATCTTGCCTCAAATCCCGCAAGGAAGAAGAACGAGTCCATGAAGAAGATGAAGCCACGAAGACGAACCAAGCGTAGACGAACGAATCCTCACAATCGCAACGCAACGGGAACTATCGAGAAGAAGCACACAACATGGTAAACACACCACACATAGACAAGACATGATGCACAAACAAGCATGATGCATGACAAAGCTAGATGAAGCTAATCATGGCAAGAGATGATGCCAACAAGAAAAACACATCAAGGCAAGTTTAAATGAGGCCGGAAACAACATATAACAATTCCGGTAAGTCCTCATATGCAAGTTTCAAAGTTGGTCCCGATCTGAACAAACATTAAGTTAAAGTTGTTAAACCACAAGTTAAAGAGCACTAGGAGGATCTACACGAAATTCTAGTCAAGTTACATATAAAGTTCATTTAGTTCGGAGCTACGGCCTAGAAGATATGAGCAAAACAAGTTAAACATGACATTGGTGCAAAACACATACAAACATCAAGCAAACACCTCAAAACAAGGATGCAAGATGATAATATGAAACTACATGCAAAATCAAGCAAGTTTCATATAGAGCACACTCAAAACGGAGCAACGGTTCAACACATACACTCTATACAAGTTTAAAGGACAAGCTGTCCAAAATAGCAACTAGGCATCTAGCAAGCATCAAAACGATATGCTACAGCACATCAACATAAGAACAAAAGGCATTGGCATGAAGTACAGGTAAAGCATGACAAAACATGAACACTGACCTATCTCCAGAAATCACTAGAACATGCTCAAAAGGACATGGCAAGATTGCAAATAATAACAGTTTCAGACTTAACAGGTATAACATCAGGTTGCAATGTTTAGAGCTATCAAACAACATGTTACAGAAACTTATCATGTCAAACAAAGTCATGGCAAACAAAGTCCCTTACTGACCATGAGCCAAAAGGGCACAGAAAATATGATGTCACCCATGTAAACATAGCAAGTGATGTGACAGATTCATAGATGGCATGAACAACAATAAGTAGGCATGTTGGTGAGCTTGAACCACTCACCAAAGAGCAATACATGGCATGACAAGGTGATCAACAGTAAGAATACATGTCTATGAAGCTAAGCATGGGAAGAGCAAGTTCATAGCATGCTTGGATCACTAACAATAATCATGGCAACATTGAACTTAATGTTAACAGGCTGATAACAACATTAATTAGAAAGTTTGGAGCAAGATTACAACAAGTTGCAGCAGACTATAAATGCAACCAGGGGCATTAATGGATAGGCCATGACATGTATAACAAATCATCCTTAGTGAACATCTCCAGATTATGCATAGAATAACTTGTAGCAGCAGGGTTACATAGCATCATAATATAACAGAATCAGCCTAGCAAAACAACAACAGCAAGTACCCTACTTAACAAGCTTCATGCATTTAGTACAAGAGTCACAAAAATACATGAATAGAACCACTGCGAAGATGGCATGATGTAGTACAAAACACATGTAGAGCTCATGCTCATAAGATGCACACATCAAATGCAAACAAAAATGACAAATCACCAAGTTATAACAGTTTCAGCAGGTTAACATCACATAGCACTCTTGCAACGATGGTTAGGGCATCAAGATGAGCTCAAACAATCATGGCGAGATGGAATGAAATGAAGAGCATCTCACAACGAACATTTTTATATATTACACGCACAAAACGGAGCGGTATGCATGGAGTTATGATGTAATGAACAGGGCAACATAATGTGAGCAAATCAGGATTTAGCAGAAAAACGAGGGCGGGGAAGTCAACCTCCTTTTCAGATCTGGATCTTGCGTGTGGTTCGAGGCGGGGCCGGACTCTCTCCAGAGTTGGGGCGGCGTGGCGGCCGGAGCGGGCCAGGGGGAGGCGGAGGCGGAGGCCGGCGGCGGGGAGCTGCGGTGGCTGGGCCGGCGAGGTCGCCGGATTCGGGCGC
>NC_057795.1:530475441-530480610 GCF_018294505.1 Triticum aestivum
GGCGGGTGGCGGCTTGTGGTGGCATGCCACGTGCCAGGCGGGGACTGGTGCGGAGCAGCGGCGGACGCGTCCGGCGGCGAGTGGACGTGTCCGGTGGCGAGGAGGAGGTTTCATCTAGGGTTTGCCCAAAAATTCGGAGGGGGAGGTGTTTATATAGGTAGAAGGAGCTAGGAGAGTCCAAATGAGGAGCGGTTTTCGCCCACATGATCATGACCGAATGACCAAGAGTATGGAGGGGCTTTGGATGGGTTATTGGGCAACTTTGGAGGGGTGTTGGGCTGCACACAAAAGTGGCCTTCACGGTTCCCTTGTTAACCGTTGGAGTATCAAACGGACTCCAAATGGCACGAAACGTGATAGGCGGTCTACCGGTGGTGTACCAATGCCTCTAGACAAACCTTGGTCCATTTAGAGAACATTTAACACCCGCTCATAACAAGAGACAAAAGGGGGACACCGGAGGACATAGGAGTGCCGGATTGCAAAACGGACAATGGGGAAAATGCTTGGATGCATGAGACGAACACGTATGCAAAATGAGATGCACATGATGACATGGCAAAATGCAACACGCAAGCAAATGACATGGCAACGACGGCGAGTAACTAGCAGACACCTGGCGCATCGAATCCGGGGTGTTACATAGTAGCCCCTAATACACGGTTCAGTGAAAAAAGAAATGGACGGAGGATCAAATATATGTTCGCAAGAGACTCACTTTCTGGCATCTCTCCCTCTTTTTTTATAAGAAGGCGTCTGTAGCGACTGCCGCCTCTCATACTGCGGAAGTCTCCGGACTAAAGCAGAGTCTGGAGCGGGTCGAAGAAGAACTCGGCCGAGTGAAGAAGAAGTTGGAGGATAACCAAGGTATGCAAAAATCTTCGCATTTAGCGTGAATGGATAAGTTAGTATGTTAAAAATATTTTTATGGTGTGCTCTAGGGGCGACAGCCGAAGTTGAGGCTCTTAAGAAGGCTGTGGCCAAAGCCAAGAAGAATGTAGCCGTAGAGCAGGCTCTTAGCGAAAAGCACGAGGCCATGATTATTGAAGCTGAGCAAGAGCTCCAAGAGGCCGTGAAGAAATGCCAGACCTTGGAGCAGAGTGCAAAGGAGAAAGAATCCGAACTCACCCAGGCTCGACAAGCCGCATGTGATGCCCGGGGGGAAGCCCAAGGTGCCCTGCAGGAAATTCAAGAGGCGAGGAAGATCATGGCCGGTAAGGGTTTTTCTAATCAAAGCAGGTATTTGAAGGGAGAAAATCACGTTTTACTAATTTGAATTCGGATTTCTCCTGGGGTATTTGCAGAGCTGCGACGCAGCATATCTGATGCCGCCCAATTCTACTGGGCCGAAGAAAGGAGCACTACGAAGAAGCTCTTCTGGTCGCAATATCTGGCGCCAAAGTATCCAGTGCCTTTTACCGATCAACTGGAACAGCTGATCGAACTGCATAAGGCGGCCGAACTATCCATGAAAGATTTAATTATCCGGCTATGGCCTACCGAGCCGATTCCCAGCAGTTACTTCGGGCTTGTAAAGTGGCTGGTGAGTGCCTGCCCTCGACTTGAAGTCATCAAGCGGTCGGTCTGTATGGAGGGTGCGCGAATGGCCTTTGCCCGCATGAAGGTGCACTGGGAAAAGATGGATGCTAAAAAGCTGATGACCGAAGGGCCGCCTGAGGGAAGGAGCACCACAAGCCTGAGTTATATTATGATAGTGTCCTGAAAGGATCTCGCCTTGTGGCGGAGCAATGCACCAAGGACATTATATTCCCATGAATACAGTCATGTTGTCCTATGTAATGTTCAACAAGGTCATTTCTATTATTTATTGCCTGTTATTTGAAATTATTTCCTCCTGTGCGGCCGTTTTATATATTAATCCTGAGAGTTGGCCAGTCATCGGCTTCTGCCCCCATGTAGGAAGTACGGGGGTGTTCGGGATAAACCTGAGCGCTCTTTACCCCAGTTTTGGGTCCTTGAAGGAGGTGTTCAGCGCAACGAACCAGGCAATCAGACTATAAGGCTTTATCACTCTCACTTAGCCAAAGGAGTTTGACAAAAGGAAGGTAGGCGCAGCCCCTGGTGTTCGGAAGACTGCACGGGGGGCTCTATAAGCACCTGATCGGAAGAAAAGCCGATCCATCGCACGCTGCATTAGTTATCACATAATGAGGAAGAAATCCTTATAGATTTTGCGACCTCTCGAATAGCTGACCAGCTCTCGCCGTATCATGACAGTCAGTTTTCGGCTTTCTCTACTACATCGCTCGTCCGGAAGAACCGGGACACAAACGCAGTAGTTCCCCCTTTACTACCCTAGCCGATATACCGGAACTTAGGGTAGCAAGCACAGGAGCCGGGCAACCCAACTATTGACCCAAGACATGATTCGGAGCCGATGCATATAATTCTATAAGTTCAGGGTGCCAAACGACCGTGAACGTGTTTGGACTTTATTACCGTATTATGGGCACAACAAGGCCCCTGGCATATTAAGGCATATCGCAGTGTTTCGGATGCCATTTGACAAAGAATATCAATAAGAAAGAGTAGCAAGCAAGCGTCATATAAAGCCACATATTGTAATGGAATAATATGTCGATGCGTACGAGTACGTATAGTGTGATAAAAAGAAATATGACTTTAGAACCTGCTGTGACCGGGGGAGGGGAGCCGTGTGCGGATCTGGGTAATAATCGAATGGTCATCAAGGGGAATGTCTGAGGGTTCCCGTACGCGGTCGAGCTATTTCCTTCCTTGTTATGTTCATCCCCTCATGGGTCTGGTCGTCGTGTAGTCAGTGATGGCCTACACGAAATAGGACCTGCAAAGAAAATGGAAAAATGTTTGTGTGCCATTGAGCAGTTAAGCCGCATTGTGTGGCCTATCCTAGTTTTGCCTCTATTTACTGCCGGAGTGTTTTAATTGAGCTCCTGACGAGCCGGGCTATCCTGCCGTGAAGTAGTTCGGACTCCTTTGACGGTGTGTGGGAGCTTGGACATCGACTCAAGGTTCGATTTAAAGATGCCACTCGTTGCTTCTACTGTTAAGGCGGCGGTGCACTCTTCGGTGCGGAGGGAGCGTTCGGGCTTGCCCTTAACTGTTATGACGCCACGCGGACCGGGCATCTTGAGCTTAAGGTAGGCATAATGTGGCACCGCGTTGAATCGAGCAAGCATGGTTCGTCCGAGTACTGCATGATAGTTACTGCGAAAAGGGACGATGTCGAAGATTAACTCTTCGGTACGGTAATTATTCGGTGGTCCAAAGACTACCTCCAGAGTGACAGAGCCTGTACAACAGGCCTCCACACCTGGTATAACACCTTTAAAGGTGGTTTTAGTGGGTTTGATTATTGATGTATCGATACCCATCTTATGCACTGTGTCCTGATACAGCAGGTTCAGACTGCTGCCTCCGTCCATGAGGACTCGTGTGAGGTGGAATCCGTCAATTATTATGTCCAGGACTAGTGCGGCCAAATTTCCTTGATTGGTATTGGCCGGGTGATCTGTACGGTCAAAGGTGATCAGGCCGGACGACCATAGGTTATATTTTGGGGCGACTGGATCCATTGCGTTGTCATCCCTGAGAGTGCACATCCACTCCCGCTTGGGAATATGGGTGGCGTTTATCATGTTCACCGTTTTGATTTGTGGGGGAAATTTCTTTTGTCCTCCTGTGTTCGGTGGCCCGGGCTCCTCGTCGTCGTTATCGCTTTGCGACCCCTTCTCCTTGTTTTCAGCACCTGACCTGCCGGCTTGTTTGAAGACCCATCATTCTCTATTAGTATGATTGGCTTGTGTTCCTGGGGTGCCACGAATTTGGCATGGACGGTCCAGTATGCGGTCCAGACTGGACGGGCCCGGATTGTTCCTTTGGAATGGATTTTTTCGCTGACATGACTTAGAGCCACCGAATCCGGCATTGACGGCCGTGTCTTCGCCGTTATCGCCATTATTCCGACACTTGTGTTTGTTGCGTCGGGGCTTGCCGCTACTATCTCTGGCGTCTGGGTGCCACGATTGCTCACCGTGCTAGTTCTATGAGCCAACCAGCTATCCTCGCCCGCACAAAAGCGGGTCATGAGTGTCGGGAGGGTTGCCATGGACTTCGGCTTCTCTTGGCCGAGGTGTCGGGCAAGCCACTCGTCACGGATGTTATGCTTAAAGGCCGCTAGGGCTTTGACATCCGGACAGTCGACAATTTGGTTCTTTTTAGTTAGGAACTGAGTCCAGAATTTCCTGGTTGACTCTTCGAGTTGTTGGGTTATGTGACTTAAATCATCAGCATCTGGTGTTCGCACATAAGTGCCCTGGAAGTTATCTAGGAATGCATCTTCAAGGTTCTCCCAACTTCGAATAGAGTTTGCCGGCAAACTATTCAGCCAATGCCAAGCGGGTCCCTTGAGTTTTAGTGGGAGGCACTTGATGGCATGTAGATCATCCCCGCAGGCCATGTGAATGTGGAGAAGGAAATCTTCTATCAATACCGCGGGGTCTATAGTCCCGTCGTAGGGCTCGATATTCACGGGCTTAAACCCTTCTGGGAATTCGTGCTCCATTACTTCGTCAGTGAAGCATAGGGGTGTGCGGCGCCTCTATGCCGGGCTACATCCCGACGTAGTTCAAATGAGTCTGCTATATTGTATTCGGCCCAGCCGGATTTGTATTTAGTATATCCGGCGTGGCGATCATCGTCACACGTTGGGGTGCGCCCCCGTGATCCGTACATCGATCTTGACTGTCCTGCTTTGTTTTCCAATTCGTCTCGCAGGTCATGCGTGTAGCACCCGGCCTTTGTGTTTTTGTTTGTTTGGCGACGGGGTGCGGGCTGGCGTTCGGGCTGATACGCCATTTTTTCTCGGCCACGGGGTGGCCGGTCTACCGCATCCTGCGCTGGTAGTGTAGGCTCTAGTGCCTCCTCCTTGAATTGAGGTAACAACCTGCGCTTTGGGTAACTTTTGGTTGGGCACTCGAGTCCGTATTCCTCGGCTGCCAGGACCTCAGTCCATCTATTAGTTAGAAGATCTTGATCAGCTTGAAGCTGCTGCTGCTTTTTCTTAAGGCTTTTTCAGTGGCTATAAGCCAGCGCTTGAAGCGCTCCTGCTCGACGGGATCCTTGGGCATGATGAATTCTTTGTCGCCGAGGCTCACCTCGTCTTTGGAG
>NC_057795.1:530480914-530500232 GCF_018294505.1 Triticum aestivum
ATATATATATATATATATATATATATATATATATATATATATATATATATATATATATATATATCATAGATGAGGTGGCTGTCCAGCGCCCTTTGGGCGGTGGTTCCTATTCTTCTTCGGCATCGTCGTCCATACCGTCGATGTCTTCGGTGTCGAAATCAAGCATGTCGGTTAAGTCGTCGATAGTGGCTATTAAGTGGGTGGTGGATGGGGAGCGAATTTCTTTGTTGTCCGCTTCCCACTCAAGCCGGACATAGTTCGGCAAAGAGTCTCCTGACAGGGAGAGAGATTTTAACGAATTTAGCACGTTTCCCAAGGGCGAGTGCTGAAAGATACCCACATAGGTAAACTCCACGATCGGTGCCCAATCAGGTTCGATAGGCACGGATGCGCGCGGTTCGGAGCCTATGGCCGGGGATGAGTCCGAGGGTCCGATGACACAGACCTCATCGAGGGCGAAGTCTGTGTTCGGCTCTATCACCGATGAGTGTGCGGCCTCCGTGGCGGGGTCTATCCACCCATCCTCGGATGGCACGATCTGCTCCTGATCTAAGGCCAGGGCAGCTGCAGGTGCATTCTCCTAAGCACCGTCCGATGGCAGATCTAAGTCATGCTCGTTGTGACGTTATGGCACACCTATCCTCGGCTTGAATCCGTCGAAGATCAAGTCTTCGCGGATGTCGGCAGTGTAGTTCAGGCTTCCAAACCTGACCTGATGACCAGGGGCGTAGCTATCAATCTGCTCCACATGGCCAAGCGAGTCAGCCCACAGTGCGAAGCCGCCGAATACGAAGATCTGTCCGGGGAGGAAAACCTCACCCTGGATCGCATTGTTGCGGATGATTGAAGGAGCCATCAAGCCCTACCGTGATGACACAGTGGAACTCTCAATGAAAGCACCAATGTCGGTGTCAAAACCAGCGGATCTCGGGTAGGGGGTCCCGAACTATGCGTCTATGGCTAATGGTAACAGGAGACGGGGGACACAATGTTTACCCAGGTTTGGGCCCTCTCTATGGAGGTAATATCCTACTTCCTGCTTGATTGATCTTGATGATATGAGTATTACAAGAGTGATCTACCACGAGATCATAGAGGCTAAACCCTATAAGCTGGCCTATGATTGTGATTTTCCTTGTCCTACGGACTAAACCCTCCGGTTTATATCGACACTAGAGGGGCTAGGGCTACACAGAGCCGGTTACAGAGAAGGAAATCTACATATCCGAATTGCCAAGATTGCCTTCCACGCAAAGGAGAGTCCCACTCGGACACGGGACGAAGTCTTCAATCTAGTATCTTCATAGTCCAACAGTCCGGCATAAGTACATAGTCCGGCTGTCCCAGGACCCCCTAATCCAGGACTCCCTCACTAGCACCGGTTTAGCTAACCACTCGGGGTGAAAAACTTCAATGATGAAACCGGTTGCTAAGAGCCGGGCCACCTCTTCTCCGATGGCCTTACGTTTCTCCTCATTAAAACAGAGGAATTGCTTGACTAGTTTAAACTTGGGATCGATATTGAGATTGTGCTCAGCGAGTTCTCTGGGTACACCCAGCATGTCTAAAGGCCTCCATGGAAAGATGTCCCAATTCTCATGGATGAACTCGATGAGCGCCCTTTCCTATTTTGGATCCATATTGGCACTGATAGTGAACTATTTGGATGAGTCGCCAGGGACGAGGTCAGCCTATTTGGTGTCGTCTGCCGACTTAAACTTCAGCATAGGGTCATGCTCTGTGGTTGGTTTCTTCAAGGGGGTCATATCCGTCGGGTCAACATTATCTGTATAAAACTTCAGTTCCTCCGTTGCATAGGCATATTTGGCATAAGCAGCATCGCCCTCTTCACATTCCAAGGGTATCTTCCTGTCACCATGTACCGTGATGGTACCCTTGCGACTCGGCATCTTAAGCTGTAGATACACATAACAAGGCCGTGCCATAAACATGGCATAAGCCAGCCATCCTAACAGAGCGTGATAGGGGCTTTTGATCTTGACCACTTCAAAGATCAATGTCTCAGCCCTATAATCATGCTCATTGCCAAAAGCCACTTCCAAGGCTATCTTTCCCACTGGGTATGTCGACTTACCAGGCACCACACCATGAAAGACTATAGAGGACGGCCTAAGATCTTTGTCTGTCAAATTCATATGGCAAAAAGTGTCATAATAGAGGATATTGATGCTACTGCCTCCATCCATAAGCACCTTAGTGACCTTTTAGCCCCCAACCTGAGAGGCTACCACCAAAGCCAGTTGACCCGGATTGTCAACCCAGGGCGGGTGATCCTCTCGACTCCAAACAATTGGCTACTCTAACCAGCATAAGTATCGAGGTACAGCTAGCTCAAATGTACTTACCACTTGTTTATGAACCTTCTGATCTCGCTTGCATAGGCTTGTGGTGAAAATGTGATATTAGCCGCTATTAAGCTGCTTTGGATTACTCGGGTACCCTAACTATTATTGCTGATTGCCTTAGTTGGGTTGCTGGTTAAAACCGCCCTGATTGCCCTGACCTTGAAATCCGGAACTTGAGCCACCACCACCAAAGTTGGGTCCGTGCGAGATGGATCTTGAACCGTCGTGCGGGCCATTATTATTATGGTGGTCCTGATGAAAGCTGAAAATCTTATACTCCTTCATGATGAAACAATATTTCCACAAGTGAGTCGATGGCTGTCGGCATTCTGGGAATGGGGGTACCCATACTTGCCTGCCTACGGCCTGCGGCGTGGCTCAGGGAGTGGCCCAGTGCGGCCCATCTTCATCAACACATGCTCAAGACCCTCGCGAGGGGCCAAGCCTCGCGGGGCGGACGGCAGGAGGCTTCCTCGGGCACAGGCTCGTCAGGCTAGCTCGTGAGGAGGCGGAGAGATCAAGGCGGGGTACCTCATGAGGTGCCCATGATGCAAGCATGACAATCGAGGCCAGGCGGGCGCCGGCCTGCGCAGAGTCCTTGTTTCCTCTTTGGTGCAAAGGGGGCAAGCGCAGGTAAGGGTATCAAGCAAAGGCAACCATTTCGGTGCAACAAGACCAAGAGCAGGACGGCAGAATGGAGGTCATCGTGGAGCCCGAGCCGGCATCACCGTCAGGGTCTTTGGCAGGCGAGGACCGACTTTAGTCAAGATAAGTGTACTAGATGTTCCCCTTCAAAATGGCCAATTGTTGGCGCCCTTCCCGCTCAATATTTGGGAAGAGTCCCAGGTCCTCCCTCTATAAATAGAGCTAGCCACCGCAGAGTGGGGAAAAGGGGGGATGATCGAGAGAGAGAGAGAGGAAGGATTTTAGGTAGACAAGAGAGAGAAAGAGAGGCGACTGAACTCACCTAAGCAGTTCATCGCACCAGCCAAGAACAGCCCCTCGCGAGGCTGTTCTTCCTTGTACTGTTCATCATCAGCCCCAGAGGCAATCCACCACACCACAAACTGGAGTAGGGTATTACACCACAATGGTGGCCTGAACCAGTAGAAATCTCGTGTCCCTTGTGTTGTTCTTTGTGTAGTTTAGATCCTTGCGAGGCGACAAGACGTGGGTAGGCGGGAGCTGTAATCTCCGCGTGCACCCCAGAGTTTGAACCTTGAGGTTCTGCCGGAACCCGAATTCCGACATTTGGCGCGCTAGGTAGGGGTGCGCCGGAATCCGCCTTCCGTTGCCTCGTGTTTCGCTGTCCCGTCGCATCCATGTCAGACGCTCGTCGAGCCGGCGCCGAGCGTCGGGCCGCTCTCGCCACTCGTGTCGCCCAGACGGCCCCCGTCGGCAGGCTCCCCCGACGTTCCCCGTCGACAGGTTCCTCGTCCCACGCCCGTTGCGCTCCTGCGGACGCGCACGCCGCGCTGCTCCTAGCGCGGGAGCTCCTGCACTACCGTCCCATCGACGACCTCTACAACGAGTGGCTCGCCCGCATCATCGAGCTCGTCAGCGCCACTAGGGGCTCCCCTGCGCCGTCCCACTCGCTGCATCGCGCCCCCCCTGCACGGGCGACAAAGGTCCGGGGGCTCCTCAGCCGCCTCCCCCTCAAGAAGGCGCCTTGGCCCCAAGGCGCGTGGCCCCTGGGCTGAACCCACTCCGTCCGGCGCCATCACAGCAAGAGAAGAGCTACCAAGACATCCCTTGCCCCCAAGAAGCTGCCCGTGTGCTCCCCGCACCGGCCCGGCATGAACGCGCTCCTGCTCCAGCACGCCAAGACCCCGCACTGCTCCTGGCGGTAGCGCACGGAGACTTCCAAGATCAAGCTCTCTTTCACCAAAGGCCTCCCGCGGCCACCGCAGGCTGCAGTGCCTTCACCACCGAGCTGCGCAGCGTGGCTTGGCCGGGAAAGTTAAAGCCAGATCTGCCCCCACGCTACGATGGCACGGCTGACCCTGTGGAGTTCCTCCAGCTCTATGAGCTGGGCATCCAAGCCGCCAACGGGGACGAGAAGGTCATGGTAAACTGGTTCCCCATGGCGCTCAAGGACGGTGCCCGCACCTGGCTCCTGAACCTGGCTCTTGGCACGATCTCCTCCTGGGAGGAGATGTGCACCCGATTCATCGCCAACTTCCAGGGCACGCGCGATCGGCCCCCGGCCATGAGCGACCCTGCAGAAGTTCATCCAGCGTTTCAACAACTCTCGCCTTAAGATCCCTAGGGTGTCTGCGGAGGCCATCATCTCAGCCTTCTCCGACGGCGTGCGTGACGTCAACATGAAGGAGGAGCTTGCGATCCATGAGGACCTATGCACCTCCCTGGAGCTGTTCAATTTGGCGACCAAGTGCGCTAGGGCCGAGGAAGGGCGCCTTTCCCTCCTTGAGCTGCCAGCTGCCGACCCAAAAGAGAAGAATCCCAAGGTCAAGGACGTGAAGCGCAAGGGGGCTGTCGTGCTTGCAGCAGAGCCGGACACCAAGCGAGGCAGGGATCAGCATGAGTCATCCAAGGGCAGCCGGTATTGCGTGTACCACGACCTCCACACCCACAACACCAACGAATGCCAAGAGATGAGGCCCGTGCGGGACGTGCGTGCCGGCTGACGCCCCGAGCGCAGCGACCAGGGCTATGGCCGAGGAGGAGGAAGAGGTGGAGGACGATGGGAAGACCATGGCCCTCGCCAAGGGTGGCGTGACCGACCTTGCGAGGACCGCTGGCAGGACCAGCCTCGCGAGGGAGGTTGGAGGGACCCGCTTCACGAGGGAGGTTGGAGGGATCAGCCTCGCGAGGATCGCCCACAGGGCAATGCAGGCCTCCCTCCTCTGCCACCACAGCCGAGGTGGAATGAAGACCATCATCAGGACGAGGGGGCTGGAGGCTTCCAGGAGCCGCACACAATCACTTGCATCTTGGGCGGCGCTCAGGCCCCAGCCTCTCAGCGCATCTTCAAGCAGTTTGCTCGCGAAGTGAATGCAGTCCCCAAGCTTGAGGCCACATGCCCTCTTAGGTGGTCAGTGTGCGCCATCACGTTTAGCTCAGCGGATCAGCTCAAGTGCGCAGCCACAGCCGGAGTCCTCCCGATGCTTTGTTCCCCAATCATCAGCAATGTGCAAGTCACCAGCACCCTCATCGATGGTGGAGCAGGGCTCAATGTCCTATCCGTCGAGACGTTCAACAATCTCCAAGTGCCATACAATCAGTTGCAGCCAACCAAGCCTTTCTCAGGAGTCACTGATGGTTCCAAGGTTCCGATAGGGCAGGTCCACCTTCCTTTTACCTTTGGGAAGCGCGAAAACTACCGCACCGAGCTCATTGACTTTGACGTCGCGCACATTCGCCTGCCATACAATGCCATCCTCGGGTACCCAACCCTGGCCAGGTTCATGGCCGTGACTCATCACGGCTACAATGTCCTCAAGATGGCAGGAAGTGGCGGAGTCATCACGGTGCCTTGTGAAGAGAGAGACGTTGTGTGTTCTCTGGAACGTGCTTTTCAAGCCGCGTCGATTGAAGACCCAGATCACAGGAGCCGAAGGCTTCCCGAGGCTGCCCCTTAGAAGAAGAAGAAGAAGAAGACATCGCCTGGTCCGACCCCTCGGGAGGCAGGCCCCTCAGGGTCCGCGCCTGTTCATGGGGCGCCTCCTTCTATCGCATAGGAAGGTGCGCCCGGCGCCATCCTCGAGCAAGGCTCGGGGGCTCTCTCCTGGAGGGCCATCGACTTTGCTAGGATCACGAGGGAGGCGCTCAGGCACCACTTGGGGGCGTTCTTCAACGCACTTTTCCCTCAGGAAGGAGCAAGGCAAGGAGGGCCAAACCCTCGGGAGTTCGTCAGCGAGATCATTCAGGAGCTGCAGGAGTCAAGAGTCATGATTGGCAGCCACCACTTACCCGCCGTAGCTCCCCATCCAGGCGAGGATGGTGGGCTGCGCGTCTGCATCGACATACCAGGACTCAACTGAGCTGCCTCTCATGAGCGCCTCTGGCCCTCACGCGTGGGACGCTGCGAAGGTCCACCCCAAAGCTATGTTCGTATGCCTTACGGCCTGCCGAACGCGGCTGCTGTGCGTCCGCAAGGAGCCGCCAGCGCCTCCGGAGCCTCTCGATGCTCCTGGGCCTGGGGGCTCATGAAGATCGGCTTCTGCAGCGCACGCCGACCACTACCTTAGGATCCCTTCATCTTCAACATCATCAGGTGACATCCTTCGAGCTTCATTTTCAGCTAGGAGCGCCCCCCAGGGTTGCATCATTCCCAGGCTGCATGGGTCCGTCCCTACAGCATGTATCCTTTTAGTTCATGTTTTAGCTTACTTTATTGGGGGCGCCCCTCGGGCTGCATCATCCACAAAGTCGCTCGGGCCCGACCCAGCGGTGTTCTCCTTTTTCTGCGCCTATCTAAATGGATTTGCTCCTTCATGATTAACGTGCTTGACTTAATCACCCGCTCGATTGACACCAACTGATGGAACTGCTCCCTAACGGCATGATGCTTGCGCATGGGTCCGCCCCTGCAACATCGACAAACCTGAATGGCTGAGCTCTGGCTGCGGCAACCCCGCAGGGCGCCACCTCACCAAGCCTTCAGTGCCTCGTCACCCTCCCGGAGCAACCAGCAGCTGGCCGGCAATTGTAACGGCAAACTCTTGCTTTTTTGTGATGAACTAGCAGGATCACTTTAAGGATCAGCGCCGGGCGAGGCCTTCGCAGCGTCTCCTTCGCTCTCGTCCGTGCGAACCGCTTGCACATTAAAGGGGGGTACCTGAGCATCGCGACTCATGGACTCTTACTGGCTCTCCAGCCCTCACCTCCTGGCCTTGTCCACAGCATCGCGACCTGGCATACCAACGACTTATGAGCTCGCTCGAGGGCCGGGACCTGAGGACGTAGAGCACGAAGGGGAGCAAAGGCGAGAGGGAAGAGGCACGTGGGGACCTCGCCAGGCAACTCCTCAGCTGCCAATGCGCGGGCCCGGCGCCGCGCCAAGGAGTGGCTTCTGACCCCTGAGATAAGTCATCCTCCGAAATACTAGCTATCGCAGCACCGACCTTGCACCTAATGCAATCCCGTTTTGGCAACGTCGCACTGCTTTCTCACCGAACGATGGCTGCTTGAGCGCTAAAGGGGACCTCCTGAGCATCGCGACGCAGGGGATCTTACTGGACCCCGGGCCGCTCACCTCCTGGCCTTGACCACAACATCGCGACCTGGCATACCAGCAACGGCTGAAGCCTGCCTTGGGACCGGGACCTGTCAGCGCAGAGTGTCAAGTCCTCGCGAGGTTCGAAAGGAGGAACTAAGATAAGACGGGCGAGCATCTCACACCGCTTCACGATAAGGATCATGTTAACAAATGGAACTGCATGCACCATACAAACCCCCACGGGGTGTGTTCTTCGATCCTCGCAGGGAACAAAAAGGAGCAAATCCTAAAGAGTGCTAACTACATGCGCCTCTGCTAGAGACGCCATCATCAACAGTGGGCCGTCAGGCACTGGCGCCAACCCCATACAGATCAGTGGCGACGGCGGCCTGACGAGCCCGCCCTGCTCCGAGACAGACGCAAGCTCGGGGGCTCGTAGCTGTCGTCGCTCGTCTCCGGAGTCGCGAAGAGCTCGGCGGAGTCGCTGGATCCTCCAACACCTCCGCTGCCTGAGGAGCTGCTGGGGGAGCAGTTGGTGAGCCTAGTCCTCGCCACGGCAGGGCCCCGGCCTCCTTTCTCAGGGCAGCACTCCAGCCGGCGTCCCTCCACGTCGAAGACCTTGAAGAACATCAGGGAGGCGCCGTCGTACTCGAGGTGGATTACGAGGGCGCCACCCGTCCTGCAGACCCGGGCGATCTCGCCCCAGCCACGGGTCATGTAGATCTTGCCCGGAGCGACGACCTCGACCTCCGCTCCGGTCGCAGGGGTACTGCAGTCAGCATGCTGCAGCCAAAGCTCGATAGGCCCCCTCGGTGGGATCTCGAAGGCGAAGGATGGAGGGAGGCAAATCCAAGACCGAGGAGGCATGGCGGCATGAAGCACGAGCTCGTGAGAGGAGCCCTCAGTGTGAACTTTAGGAGGAACGACGCGCACCGCGGTGATCCGCTGGTGGTGACGACGCCTCTGGCGGTGCCGCTCGGCGCCTGCGCATTCAGGACCCTCGATCCGGGCGTACAAGGGCAATGGGAATCCAGGCAGCGGCCGCTCAAACCATGGCCTCGACACCTCCTGCCAAGCACCCCCTTCTCCGGGGCAAGGGACGAGCCGTTTCTTCGGAGAAAGCGGGACAGGACCCTCTCGGGGGGCCTTCCCCTTCTCTTCGACAGAAAACCGACGGATTGGTGCCATTGGCGTAGGACTGAGCGAGGACAAAGAAGAAGATGGAGAGTAGCAGGAAGAGATGGACTGGAAAGGCTTGCGCCGTTCCGTACATATAGCCGGGGGAGGCCAACCGCCGGCCTCCATGATCACAGGTAATCATGACCCGTTTTGCATGCAGGGACTTGTCAATTCGTCCAGTTGCGGAGGCGTCGTGGGGGAGCCAGGACGCCCACGTCCAATCAACTGCCACACGATGCCCAAGGCCGCAGGCTGTTGGGGCCCGCGGCGCTTCTCACTTGCCCCTTCGCTTCTTTTCTAAGTCAAGTCCGGGCGCGCCTTGGGCCCGGGGGCTACTGTCGGCGTTCTGGGAACGGGGGTACCCAGACTTGCCTGCCTGCGGCCTGCGGCGTGGCTCAGGGAGTGGCCTAGTGCGGCCCATCTTCATCAACACATTTTCAAGACCCTCGCAAGGGGCCAAGCCTCGCGGGGCGGACGACAGGAGGCTTCCTCGGGCACAGCCTCGTCAGGCTGGCTCGTGAGGAGGCGGAGAGATCAAGGCGGGGTACCTCATGAGGTGCCCATGACGCAAGCCATGACGACCGAGGCCAGGCGGGCGCCGGCCTGCGCAGAGTCCCTGTTTCCTCTTTGGTGCAAAGGTGGCAAGCGCAGGCAAGGGTATCAAGCAAAGGCAGCCATTTCGGTGCAACAAGACCAAGACCAGCAGGACAGCAGGATGGAGGTCATCATGGAGCCCAAGCTGGCGTCACCGTCAGGGTCTTTGGCAGGCGAGGACCGCCTTTAGTCAGGATAAGTGTACTAGATGTTCCCCTTCAAAATGGCCAATTGTTGGCGCCCTTCCCGCTCAATATTTGGGAAGAGGCCCAGGGCCTCCCTCTATAAATAGAGCTAGCCACCGCAGAGTGGGGAAAAGGGGGGATGATCGAGAGAGAGAGAGAGGAAGGATTTTGTGTAGACAAGAGAGAGAGAGAGAGGCGACTGAACTCACCCAAGCAGTTCATCGCACCAGCCAAGAACATCCCCTTGCGAGGCTGTTCTTCCTTGTACTGTTCATCATCATCCCCTGAGGCAATCCACCACACTACAAACTGGAGTAGGGTATTATACCACAATGGTGGCCTGAACCAGTATAAATCTTGTGTCCCTTGTGTTGTTCTTCGTGTAGTTTAGATCCTTGCGAGGCGACGAGACGTGGGTAGGCGGGAGGTGTGATCTCTGCGTGCACCCTAGAGTTCGAACCTTGAGGGTCTGCCGGAACCCGAAATCTGACAACGGCCTATCTGGATAACTATGCTTTGGGCAAGCTTGGTTCAGCATCGCCTCCAAGTTGAACTGTGGCCCTCCAACCCAAGGTTGTGGTTTTCCCTTTCTGCATTGACCGTTATTCTGTGTACTAGTATTGGCCACAAAATCTCACCCACCGTCAGGTTGCTTGCGTTTACCGTTACCTCCCTGGTCGTGCCCTGCCATGCTTGGCTGCTGCCCTTTCTTGTTGTCGTTCTTCTTCCCCTTGTTGGAATTATCCTCATCGGACCACAGATCCTTAGTATTGTCAGAGTCGGCGTATTTGATGAGAGCCGCTGAGGGAGTCCTGGATTAGGGGGTCCTCGGACAGCCGGACTATATGCTTATGCTGGACTGTTGGACTATGAAGATACAAGATTGAAGACTTTGTCCCGTGTTCGGGTGGGACTCTCCTTTGCGTGGAAGGCAAGCTTGGCAATTCGGATATGTAGACATTCTTCTCTGCAACCGACTCTGTGTAACCCTAGCCCCCTCCGGTGTCTATATAAACCGGAGGGTTTAGTCCGTAGGACAAGAACAATCATAATCACAGGCTAGCTTCTAGGATTTAGCCTCTACGATCTCGTGGTAGATCAACTCTTGTAATACTCATATTATCAAGATCAATCAAGCAGGAAGTAGGGTATTACCTCCATAGAGACGGCCCGAACCTGGGTAAACATTGTGTCCCTCGCCTCCGGTTACCATTAGCCATAGACGCACAGTTTGGGACCCCCTACCGGAGATCTGCCAGTTTTGACACCGACATTGGTGCTTTCATTGAGAGTTCCACTCTGTCATCACGGCAAGGCTGGATGGCTCCTTCAATCAGCCGCAATAATGCGATCCAGGGTGAGGTTTTCCTCCCTGGACAGATCTTCGTATTCGGCGGCTTCGCACTGCGGGCAACTCGCTTGGCCATCTGGAGCAAATCGATAGCTACGCCCTGGCCATCAGGTCAGGTTTGGAAGCCTGAACTACACGGCTGACATCCGCGGAGACTTGATCTTTGATGGATTCGAGCCCATGACAGGTGCACCGTACAGTCCCGATGAGCATGGCTTAGATCTCCCATCGGACGGTGTTCAGGAGAATGCACCTGTAGCTGCCCTGGCCTTAGATCTGGAGCAGATCGTGCCGTCCGAGGACGGGTGGATAGACCCCGCCACGGAGGCCGCACACTCATTGGCTATAGAGCCGAACACAGACTTTGCTTCCAATGAAGTTTGTGTCATCGGACCCTCGGACTTGTGTCAGGCCATAGGCTCCGAACCGCGCGCATCCGTGCCTATCGAACCTGATTGGGAACCGATCATGGAGTTTACCTCCACGGATATCTTTCAGCATTCACCCTTGGGTGAGGTGCTAAACTCATTGAAATCTCTCTCCCTGTCAGGAGACTCTTGGCTGAACTATGTCCGGCTTGAGTGGGAAGCGGACGACAAAGAAATTTGTTTCCCACCCACCACCCACTTAATAGCCACTGTCGACGACTTAAGCGACATGCTTGATTTCGACTCTGAAGACATCGACGGTATGGACGACGATGCCGGAGAAGAACAGGAACCACCACCCACGGGGCGCTGGACAGCCACCTCATCATATGATATATATATATATATATATGGTTGACACACCTAAAGAAAGCAATGGCGATGAGGCAACAGAGGATAATCCCCTTGAGAAGCAATCTAAGCGTCGGCATCAGCGGCGCCGCTCCAAGCCCCACCATAGCAAAAATAGCGATACTGGCACAAGATACCATAGCACTCCGGAGGATGCCGAAGACGAAAACAATCCCGCCCAGCCAAGCACTGAGCATGCTGGACCGGAGGATGGCAAGCTATCCCTAATGAATAGGAAATGGATGGAGACTCGGAGGACGACAATTACATTCGCCTCTCCAAAGACGAGGTGAGCCTCGGCGATGAAGAATTTATCGTGCCGGAGGATCCCGTCGAGTAGGAGCGCTTCAAGCGCCGGCTTATAGAAACTGCAAAAAGCCTGAAGAAACAGCAGTAGCAGCTTCAAGCTGATCAAGATCTGCTAAATGATAGATGGACTGAGGTCCTGGCAACCGAGGAATACAGACTCGAGTGCCCAACCAAAAGTTACCCGAAGCACAGGTTGTTACCTCAATTCGAGGAGGAGGCACTAGAGCCTACACTACCAGCGCAGGATGCGGCTGACCGGCCACCTCGTGGCCGAGACAAAGCGGCATATCAAACCGAACACCAGCTCGCACCCCATCACCAAAAAAACAAAAATACAAAGGCCCGGGGCTACATGCATGACCTGCGAGACGAATCGAAAAACAAAGCAGGACAGTCAAGATCGATCTATGGATCACGGGGGAGCGCCCCAACGCGTGATGATGACCTCCATGTCGGATATACTAAATACAAATCCAGCCGGGCCAAATACAACAGATCAGACTCATTTGAAGTGCGTCGTGATGTAGCCCGGCATAGAGGCACCACACACACCCTATGCTTCACTGACGAAGTAATGGAGCACGAATTCCCAAAAGGGTTTAAGCCCATGAATATCGAGCCCTACGATGGAACTACAGACCCCGCGGTATGGATAGAATATTTCCTTCTCCACATTCACATGGCCCGTGGGGATAATCTACATGCCATCAAGTACCTCCCACAAAAATTCAAGGGACCGGCTCAGCATTGGCTGAATAGTTTGCCGGCAAACTCCATTGGAAGCTGGGAGAACCTGGAAGACGCATTCCTGGATAACTTCCAGGGCACTTATGTGTGACCACTGGATGCTGATTATTTAAGTCACATAACCCAACAGCCCGGGGAGTCAGCCAGGAAATTTTAGACTCGGTTCCTAACTAAAAAGAACCAAATTGTCGATTGTCCGGATGCCGAAGCCCGAGCGGCCTTTAAGCTTAACATCTGTGACAAGTGGCTTGCCCGACACCTCGGCCAAGAGAAGCCGACGTCCAAGGCAGCCCTCACGACACTTATGACCCGCTTTTGTGTGGGCGAGGATAGCTGGCTACCTCGTAGCAACAACACATCAAGAAATGCTGGCACCTCAGATGCCAGAGATAGCAACGGCAAGCCCCAACGCAACAGACACAAGCGTCACAATAATGGCGATAACGCCGAAGACACGGCCATCAATGCCAGATTCAGTGGCTCCAAGTCCAGTCAGCGGAAAAAGGCATTCAAAAGAAATAACCCAGGCCCGTCCAGTCTAGACCGCATACTCAATCACTCATGTCAAATTCACGGCACACCCGGTAAACCAGCCAACCACACCAACAGAGAATGTTGGGTGTTCAAACAGGCTGGCAAGTTGAATGCCGAAAACAAGGAAAAGGGGCCGCATAGTGATGACGATGAGGAGGCCCGGCTGCCGAACACAGGAGGACAGAAGTAATTTCCTCCCCAAGTAAAAATGGTAAATATGATATATGCAACCCATATTCCCAAGCGGGAACAGAAGTACGCACTAAGGGACGTCTACGCGATGGAGCCAGTCGCCCCAAAGTTCAACCCATGGTCTTCTTGTCTGATCACTTTCAATCGCAAGGACCATCCGACCAGTACCCATCATGGCGGTTCGGCCGCGCTAGTCCTCGACCCCATCATTGATGGATTCCACCTCACATGAGTCCTTTTTCACCCACGCCTTCTTCTTCCTCTGCTCATCCATTCTCGAGCTCCATCGCCCAAGCTTTCACCCTCTCCACAAAGCCATTCCAAGCATGTACGGAGCGGGAGGTAAGTGGTTGGCCTCCTCTGTCACGGAGGGGGACATCATGAAGCTTCGGGAGGCTAGATACCTGTCCGTGAACATCGCGCATCGGCTTCTGGACGAAGGGCAGATCATCCCTACCCCGAAACCCCATGAAAGGGTAGTGTTCCTCTCACACTTCGTCCGCGGACTAGGATTCCCCCTCCACCCATTTGTCCGCGGGCTTATGTTCTACTACGGGCTGGACTTCCATGATCTGGCCCCCAACTTCATCCTCAACATATCGCGTTTATCGTCGTGTGCGAGGCCTTCCTCCACATTACGCCCCACTTTGGCCTATGGCTGAAGACCTTCAACGTGAATCCAAAGGTGGTGGGCGGCCAGCAAGCGGAGTGCTGGGGTGCCATGGTGGGCAAGATACCCAATGTCACTTGGCCTGAAGGCTCCTATGTGGAGACCATGAAGGGGTGGCAATCGGGTTGGTTCTACAAAACCGAGCCGCGCGACACCAACTGGGCAGCGACCCCCGAATTTTGATCTGGCGTCCCCATGCGGCTCACCTCCTGGAAAGAGAAGTGCTTAGCCTGGGGCTCAGCGGTGGAGCTGACCGGACTCCAGACCTGCGTCCATAATATGATAGGCAAGAAAATCAAGCTTGTCAACGTGGTCCAGGTTATGCTCATCCGCCGAATCCTTCCGTGTCAGAGACGGGCCTATAATTTCTGGGAGTTCGACCCGGCCGAACACCAGATGCTGCAAGAACTCTTCGATACAACGCACGAGGACGTCTGGAAGGTGCTCTTCAAGGGCACCGAGGTCCCCACACCCATAACCGAAGATTGCGGACTCAGCACGAAACTCCAACCGCATCCAGTGAGTTTTTACATTTTGCAAGATATGCCTTTTACCAGCTCATTCACGGGAGGAATCTAAGCCTCCATGCTGATTCAATAGGACTGGGTCGCGATAGCGGAGCGGATTGACTATCCGGCTCCACTACCCGAAGATCAAGCATCGCCTCTCTTAACGAAGATGCTGTTTCCGGCGCCCTATGAGGTGCCGGAGAAGAAGGCCAAGAAGAAGGCCACGAGGACCAAGAAAGGTCTCCGGTGCAAGGTGGCATCGGACGTGACATCTGAAGACACCGAGACGCGCTCCTCCAATGAAGACAAGGAGGAGGAAGAGGAAACCCCTCCCCCCAACCGGGGGGAGAAGAAAAGGAAGGCCGCCCTGTCTGGAGAGGCCGAAGTGTCCAAGAAAGGAAAGTACTTCCTTCCGAACCGCTCCACCACAGCCACCTACAGCGGCGAGGAGTGGTTGCCCAAGGACAAGCCCCCGGCTAAGTCATATGTATCCGAACACTATAATATTTCTGGTATGTTTTGCTTTATTGCTTCTTATCATGCCGAACATGCATATACAGTCCGGCCAAATCCCACATCGACGTATCCTCTTCGGAGGGGTCTCTAGGCTCGTCGACGGTGAACAACGATTCACTCCCGACAGCCTCCTCCCCCAGGCCCGCGGACGACACAGAGGTGTTGTCTCAGAGGATAACGGACTAAGGGGAGACAGTTCTGGAGATGCCCCCAGGCGAGATCCCAGTCGCCGGGCATATGGGGGGGGGGGAAGACTCCCATGGACTCCGATAACGGGGGCCGCAGCAAGTTTGGCCCCCAGCCGGATATGGCTCCGAAACCCCTAGTGGTTCTGAATTAAGGCAGGTAGCCTCTCTCTAAGGGGGGAGAGCCGCCTGTGCCGAAGACCTCTGTCCATCTAGAGGCATCGGACAACTTGCTGGAAGCGCTTCGCGGTGCTTCCATTGATGAAGAACACCGTACCATTATGAGTACGGTGATTGAGAAGGTTCGGTCCGCTAAAAGCGGATTGACCGAAGCATGCGCCGGCCTCCTAATAGGCTTTGAGGTAATAAAATTGTAAGAAAATATCACAGTATAGACAGTAGCCCCTGATGCTCTGTTTGGTTTTCGGAAAGAAAGGCCGAACAGAGGATCAAATAACATCAGCAGGAGTCTAACAGAAGATGTCTATGTGAATAAGCAGGCATCGCTGCTGGCCGCTGCCGCTTGTACTGCGGAGGTCTCTGGACTGAAGCAGGACCTGGAGCAGACCGAGGGGGAGCTCGGCCTCGTGAAGAGGTAGCTCGAGGAAAACAAAGGGACACAATACCCTGTCTATATGTTTGAAAAGGAAAAATGGTTTTTGCTGATGAAAGCGTCATGAACTTTACTCGGGGCCACGACCGAAGTGGCGGCCCTTAAGACGGCGCTGACTGAGGCCTAAGAGAAAGCGGCCAGGGAGCACACCGAGCACGAGAAGCAAGAGGCCTGGGTCAACGAGGTCCAGCAACACTCCAGGATTTCACCCGAAAATACGAGTCCTTGGAGCGTGACTCTAAGACGCAAGAGCCCAAGCTTGCGAAGGCCCTCCAGAGCACGCGAGACGCCAAAGCCGAATCCCAAAAGGCCCTCCAGGAGATTTAGGCGGCCAAGAAGATTGCGGCCGGTAAGGCATTCATTATGAAAAGCAAGCATGTGAAGGAGACTTTTCTTTTACTTACCGGAATTTGGAGCTCTCCAGGAGCGTTCGCAGATCTGCCGTGCAGCATATCGGATGCCGCAGAGTTCTACCGAGCCAAAGAAGGGAGCTCGACGGAGAAGTTGTTCTAGTCTCAGTATATTGGGACCAAACACCCGATGCCCTTGAGCGACCAGCTGAAGCAACTGGTCGAACGGCAAAAGGCGGCTGAACTGGCCATGAAGGACCTCATAGTCCGGTTGTGTCCTGTCGAGCCTCTGCCCAACAGCTACTTCGGCCTAGTAAAGCGGCTTGTGAGTGCCTACCCGCGGCTTGAAGTTATAAAGCGGTCAGTTTTCATTGAAGGTGCACGAATGGCCTTCACCCGCGCAAAAGTGCACTGGGCGAAGATGGATGCCGAGAGCTGATGACCGAAGGGCCGCCGAAGGGCAAGGAGTATCTCCACCCCCAAAAGTATTACAATAGTGTCCTGAAGGGCTCCCGCCTTATGGCGGAGAAAAGTGCAGAGTGAACACACTCATTTTATCCTGTAATATGAAACAAGTTCTTTTGTGCAATATAACGCTTGCTGATTTAAAATTTTACCTTCTGTGCGGCCGTTTATAAAATCTGAGAGTTGGGCAGTCGTCGACTTCTGCCCCCATGTAACTAGTATCGGGGTGTTCGGGATAAATCTAAACACTCTTTATCCAATTTTTGGGTCCTTTAAGGAGGTGTTTAGCGCAACGAACAAGGAAATCGGACTATAAAGCTTTAACACTCTCACTTAGCCATAGAAGTTCTATAATCTAATATTTGGCATAGCCCCTGGTATTCGGAAGGCTGAACTTGTGGCGCTATTCACGCCTAAATTGGACAAAGGCCGATTCCTTGCCCAAAGAGGAAAATAACTTTAAGGATTTGAGACCTCTCGAATAGCGACCAGCTCTCGCCGCATCATGACAGTCAGTTTTCGGCTTTCTCTACTAAGGAGCTCATCCGGAAGAACCGGGACACAATCGCAGTAGTTCTCCCTGTGCCGCCTTAGCCGATATGTCGGAACATAAGGCAGCAAAACATGGGAGCCGAGCAATCCCAACTATTGACCCAAGACATGATTCGGTGCTGATGCATATAATGCTATAAGTTTGGGGTGCCGCACTTTCGAAAGTGTTCGGAGTTTTCTTGTCGTGTTATGGGGTACACTGAAGCCCCTGGCGAGCTGAACGTACCAAAATGTATGGGTGCAATTTGTAATAAATAAATAGTCAAGGAAAAAGATAAAAAATGTAATAATAACCCGAGGCTGTACATTATTTTCCATTGTTATTTGAATAATACGTCAAGGCGTATGTATACAAGTAGTGCGATAGGCAAAATATGACTATTTGACATGTCCTAACCAAGAGTGAGCTGCGTGTGGGTATGTAAAACAGGTATAGCGATCATTATCAGAGACCACCTGGGGATTCCCTTGTACGTCAAAGCTCCTTGCCTCCTTGGTGTTTACGTCCCATGATGGATGCGATAATCAGGCTATCGGAAGAGCCTCTAGAAAATAAGTACCTGAATGAAAGAAAAGGGGTGAAGGTATATGGATCCTGGGGCGGCTGAGCCGCATTGTGGACCGCATTCTAGCTGTGCCTCTGTCTATGCCCATGGTATTTTAAGTGCGTAATTATGTACGCGTGGCACAAATTTCACCGCTTGACTGGGAATAGGACGGAGGCCGAATTGCTAGGCGAGCTTTGGACGTGCCAGACGATCCTTTTGCGGAGTACTTCGCACTCGCTTGGTGGTGTCCAGGAATTTCACTGCCGAATTGGGGGTCTGCCTAAGAAGGATGTTCTGTACTTCTGGTGCGAGGACCGCAGTGTGCTCCTCCGTATGGAGGGAGCGCTCTGTGTTTCCATTGACTGTTATAACCCAGCGAGGTCCTGGCATCTTGAGCTTGAGGTATGCGTAATGCGGTACCGCATTGAATCTGGCAAATGCGGTTCGTCCGACCAGTGCGTGATAGCCACAACAGAAGGGGACGATATCGAAGATTAACTCCTCGCTTTGGAAGCTGTCCAGAGATCCGAAGACTACTTCCAGTGTGATTGAGCCCGTGCAACAGGCCTCTACACCTGGTATGACACCTTTAAAGGTGGTTTTGGCGGGTTTGATCCTTGAGGGACCGATGCCCATTTTGCGCACTGTATCCTGATAGAGCAGGTTCAGGCTGCTGCCACCGTCCATAAGGACTCGTGTGAGGTGGAATCCGTCAATGATGGGGTCGAGGACCAGCGGGGCCGAACAGCCATGACGGATACTGGTAGGATGGTCCCTGCGATTGAAGGTGATCGGACAAGAAGACCATGGGTCGAACTTTGGGGCGACTGGCTCCATCGCTGTAACGCCCCGGATTCGATGCGCCAGGTGTCTGTCAGTTATTCGCCGTCACTGCCATGTCATTTGCTTGCGTGTTGCATATTGCCATGTCATCATGTGCATTTCATTTTGCATACATGTTTGTCTCATGCATCTGAGCATTTTCCCCGTTGTCCGTTTTGCAATCCGACACTCCTATGTCCTCCCGCGGCCCCCTTTTGTCTCTTGTTGTGAGCGGGTGTTAAACTTTCTCGGAATGGACCGAGGTTTTCCAAGCGGCCTTGGTACACCACCGGTAGACCGCCTGTCAAGTTTCGTTCCATTTGGAGGTCGTTTGATGCTCCAACGGTTAACCGGGTAACCGCAAAAGCCCCTTCTCTTTGCAGCCCAGCACCCCTTCACCACAGACCACTAGCCCATCCAAACCCCCTCCATGCTCTCGGTCATTCGATCACGATTGTGTGGACGAAAACCGCTCCCCATTTGGACTCTCCTAGCTCCCTCTACCTATTTAAAGGCCTTCCCCTTCCATTTTTCACGCAGATGAACCCTAGCCCCGCTCCCCTCGCGCCGCGGGACATGTCCGCTCCCGCCGGACGAAATCCCGCCGCCGCCCGCAGCCAACCGCGACATGCCACATCAGCACAACGCCATCCCCGCTGCCGCCGGCCCG